>NC_060183.1:65652451-65662451 GCF_021184085.1 Oncorhynchus gorbuscha | reverse complement strand
GGCTGAGCATGCACCCCTGTGGTGCCCTCCGTGTTGAGGATGAGCGTAGCAGAGGGGTTGTTGCCTACATTCACCATCTGGTGTCAGCCCGTCAAGAAGTCCAGGACCCAGTGGCACAGGGTGGGGTTAAGACCCAGGGCATCAAGCTTAGTGATAAGCTTGGAGGGTACGATGGTGTTGAAGGCTGAGCTGTGGTCAATGAACAGCATTCTTACATAGATATTTGTCTTGTCCAGGTGGGATATGGCAGTGTGCAATTCTATTTCGATTGCATCGTCCGTGGCTCTATAGGGGCGGTATGCAAATTGTAGTTCGTGTCGAGTAAGTTGGAGGTTATATGATCCTTAACTTGCCTCTCAAAGCACTTCATGATGACAGAAGTGAGTGCTATGGGGTGATAGTCAATACAGTTTACCTTCGTTTTCTTGGGTACAGGAACAATGCTGGACATCTTAAAGCAAGTGGGGACAACAGACTGAGATAGAGAGAGATTGAATAAGTTAATAATACACTCTGATAAAACATGCTCTGAGGACGCATCTTGGGATGCATCTTGGGAACACTCTTAAATGTCTTACTTACGTCAGGCACGGAAAACGAGAGCTCACAGTCCTGGAGAACGGCGGTGGCCTGCGTCGACGGTTCTGTGTTTTCCTCGAAGCAGGGGAAGAAGGTGTTTAGCTTCTCAGGGAGCGAGGCGTCGTTGTCCGCGACGTGGCTTGCATAATCTCTATAATCATTGATCTTCTGGAGTCCCTGCCACATACTTCTCGTTTCTGAGCCAATGAATTGCGACTCCACTTTGTCCCTGTACTGTCGTTTTTCCTCTTTGATTGCCTTACGGAGGTCATAGCTGGTTTCTTTGTACACGGCCATGTTTCCAGCCACCTTCCTGTGGTTAAATGCGGTGGTTTGTGCTTTCAGTTTTGTGCGAATGCTGCCATCTATCCACATCTTTTTGTCACCATTGGAACAACATCCTTTATGCACTTCCTGATGAACTCAGTCAACGAGTCAGTGTATACATCAATACTATTCTCAGAAGTAACCCAGAACATTTCCCAGTCTGCGTGATCAAAAAAATCTTGAAGCATAGGTTCCGATTGGTCAGACCAACGTTGAACAGTCCTTACCGCGGGAACTTCTTATTTAAGTTACTGCCTATAGGAGGGGAATAGCAAAATGGTGGCGGGTCAAGATATCTGAAGAGAGCGATGATTCCATAAAAGAGAGCATGTTACAGTCCCTGATGTCTCTCTGGAAAGAGACCGTTGCCCGGAGCTCGTCTACATTAGTGAATAATATACTCAGAAGTTGTGGATGGTATGCACACCTCCTGAAACTGACTAGAAGCCCACCCCTTCTTCCGCTTCTCTGGCATCGGCGTTTTGTTGCAGCCCAGATGATGAATGGAACTGCCTCGCGGAGTTCAGTCAAAGGATCCAATTCAGTCAAATCTCTGGTCAAAATGATGGTGAGTGACTCTCGATCTTATACCAAAAGTTATTTTTGGCTGTACGTAATAATGCAAGAAACATTCTGAGCAAATAATGTAAGAAATAACACCAAAAAACACCAAGTACTGCAAAGTTGGCTAGGAGTTCAAATCAGGGCGAACATGTCTGTCGTCGCCATCTTGTCACGGTCACGCGGGTGAGTTCCCAGGACAATTGTTGCCCTTGATCTTTATTACAGACTTAGCCACAGAACCAGGAGAGCAGAAACAGTAGACAGACAGACAGGAGCTGAAACACGACACAACACAACACACCCACTGCCCTACACTGTCCTGCTTTGTGATACAGTATGATGGCAGACATGTGACATAGTGTGATGATACCGTGCTCTGTGTTTGCATTACGTCTTGTCTGATGTCCCTGGCTAAGTTTGCACTGTTATAGCAAAACATTTGTTTTGTTTGTTTACTAACTAGCCTCTGATGGGGATTTGTACAATTGTGAAGTCGACAAGGAGAAGGGTGTGCGTGTCTGACTGCTTGCTTGCGTGCCCGTGTGTACATGCTTGTGTTTGCTTTATTGATCCCCTATTGAGCCCAGTTCTGCTCGTTAGCGAGTGATTGTCTCTGTCTTTTGTTTGAGAAGAAGAGAAGAAAAGAAAAGAAAAGAAAAGAAAATAAAATAAAAAGAAAAGAAAGAGAAGAGAAGAGAAGAGAAGAGAAGAGAAGAGAAGAGAAGAGAAGAGAAGAGAAGAGAAGAGAAGAAAAGAGAAGAGAAGAGAAGAGAAGAAAAGAAAAGAAAAGAAAAGGAAAGAAAAGAAAAGAAAAGGAAAGGAAAGAAAAGAAAAGAAAAGAAAAGAAAAGAAAAGAAAAGAAAAGAAAAGAAAAGAAAAGAAAAGAGAAGAGAAGAATAGAAAAGAAAGAGAAGAGAAGAATAGAAAAGAAAGAGAAGAGAAGAGAAGAGAAGAGAAGAATAGAAAAGAAAAGAAAAGAAAAGAAAAGAAAAGAGAAGAGAAGAATAGAAAAGAAAGAGAAGAGAAGAGAAGAGAAGAGAAGAGAAGAGTAGAGAAGAAAAGAGAAGAAAATAAAAGAGAAGAGAAGAATAGAAAAGAAAGAGAAGAGAAGAGAAGAATAGAAAAGAAAAGAAAAGAAAAGAAAAGAAAAGAGAAGAGAAGAATAGAAAAGAAAGAGAAGAGAAGAGAAGAATAGAAAAGAAAAGAAAAGAAGAGAAAAGAGAAGAGAAGAATAGAAAAGAAAGAGAAGAGAAGAGAAGAATAGAAAAGAAAAGAAAAGAAAAGAAAAGAGAAGAGAAGAATAGAAAAGAAAGAGAAGAGAAGAGAAGAGAAGAGTAGAAAAGAAAGAGAAGAGAAGAGAAGAATAGAAAAGAAAAGAAAAGAAAAGAAAAGAAAAGAAAAGAGAAGAGAAGAATAGAAAAGAAAGAGAAGAGAAGAGAAGAGAAGAGTAGAGAAGAAAAGAGAAGAAAAGAAAAGAAAAGAAAAGGAAAGGAAAGGAAAGAAAAGAAAAGAAAAGAAAAGAGAAGAGAAGAGAAGAGAAGAGGAGAGGAGAGAAGAGAAGAGAATAGAAGAGAAGAGAAGAGAAGAGAAGAGAAGAGAAGAGAAGAGAAGAGAAGAGAAGAGAATGGGAGCTAACTCTGTAATCATCCACCCTGTATGTGGTCTCCCCCATTATATACACATGGGTCCTGTGGAACTGCACACAAACATTGCTATTGCTATAACACCACTGGTATTGCAGTGGTGCTATAGTCTTGTTTGTTTCGGCCAGGGTCACTGAATCATTTCCAAGGAAAGACTTAGGGAATGGGATGACACTTTTGTGTGTGTGTGTGTCTGGCCTGCCCTTGTTTGTCTCTCAGTTGAACAGCTCCTATCGTTGCTAGTCTTATCATGTCTAGTCTAGAATTGTACCTGAAGGTAGTTTATTTACATTTACATATTCAAACCGGTTGTTATGGCTTCTCTTATCTCACCACCTGGGTACAATAATAAAGTGATTTAATCAGACACACATACAGGCACACAGATACACACAGACATAGGTAGACACACATAGACGTTTAGTCTGTGAAGGACTTGGCCTGTGAAGCGCTTCAGTGAGTGAGGGTTGGAGAGAAGGTGAGAGAGAGACACAGAGAGAAAGAGAGAGACAGAGAGAGATAGAGAGAGAGGTAATTATAGTGTAGTGTATGGTATTGTAGTGTATTATACAGAGCATTTGGAAAGTATTCAGACCGCTTGAATTGTTCCACATTTTGTTACGTTACAGCCTTATTCTAAAATGGATCTACACACAATACCCCATTATGACAAAGCAAAAACAGGTTTTTAGACATTTTTGCAAATTAAAAACTGAAATATCACATTTATATAAGTATTTAGACCCTTTACTCAGTACTTTGTTAAAGCACCTTAGACAGTGATTACAGCCTGGAGTCTTCTTGGGTATGACGCTACAAGCTTGGTACACCTGTACTTCGGAGTTTCTCCCATTCCTCTCTGCAGATCCTCTCATGTTTTGTCAGGTTGGATGGGGAGCGTCGTTGCACAGCTATCTTCAGGTCTCTCCAGATATGTTTGATTGGGCCACTCAAGGACATTCAGAGACTTGTCCCGAAGCCACTCCTGCGTTGTCTTGGCTGTGTGCTTAGGGTCGTTGTCCTGTTGGAAGGTGAACATTCGCCCCAGTCTGAGGTCCTGAGCGCTCTAGAGCAGGTTTTCATAAAGCATTTCTTTGTACTTTGCTCTGTTCATCTTTGCCTCGATCCTGACTAGTCTCCCAGTCCCTGCCGATGAAAATCATCCCCACAGGATGATGCTGCCACCACCATGCTTCACCATAGGGATGGTGCCAGGTTTCCTCCAGATGTGACGCTTGGCATATCAGACCAGAGAATCTTGTTTGTCATGGTCTGAGTCCTTTAGGTGCATTTTGGCAAACTCCAAACGGGCTGTCATGGTAGGGTGCTGCAGAGATGGTTGTCCTTCTGGAAGGTTCTCCCATCTCCACAGAGGAACTCTGGAGCTCTGTCAGAGTGACCATCGGGTCTTGTTCATCTTCCTGACCAAGGCCCTTCTCCCCCATTTCCTCAGTTGGGCAGACAGCTCTAGGAAGAGTCTTGGTGGTTCCAAACTGCTTCCATTAAAGAATGATGGAGGCCACTGTGTTATTGGGGACCTTCAATGCTGCAGAATTGTTTTGGTACCCTTCCCCAGATCTGTGCCTCGACACAATCCTGTCTCAGAGCCCTAAGGACAATTCCTTCAACCTCATGGCATGGTTATTGCTCTGACATGCACTGTCAACTGTGGGACCTTATATAGACAGGTGTGGGCCTTTCCAAGTCATATCCACTCAATTGAATTTACCACAGGTGGACTCCAATCAAGTTGTAGAAACATCTCAAGAAAGATCAGTGGAAACAGGATGCACCTGAGCTCAATTTTGAGTCTCATAGCAAAGGGTCTGAATACTTATGTAAATAAGGTATTTCTGGGGGGTTTTCTTATATACATTTATATTTATATACATTTGCTACAATTTCTAAAAACAAGTTTTCGCTTTGTTATTATGTGGTGTACAAACATTTCGCTACACTTGCATTAACGTCTCCTAACCATGTGTATGTGACAGATACAATTTGATTTGTAGATCAGGATTTGTATTTATTTCAACGATTTTATAATAAGACTGTAATGTAACAAAATGTGGAAAAAGTCTAGGGGTCTGAATAGTTTCCGAATGCACTGTATTATGTATTATAGTGTAGTGTAGTGTGTTTTTGTGTGCTTTTCGTTGTCCTCTCCTATACAGGCCTTAATCTCATTTTTCACCTTCTCTATCTCTCCATCACACTCTCAATTCAATTCAAGGTCTTTATTGGCATGGGAAACATGTGTTAACATTGCCAAAGCAAGTGAGGTAGATAACATGTCAAGTTAATATATAAAGTGAAATAAACAATACAAATTAACAGTACACTCTCTCTATCTCTCCATCACACTCTCTCTATCTCTCCATCACACTCTCTCTATCTCTCCATCACACTCTCTCTATCTCTCCATCACACTCTCTCTATCTCTCATCACACTCTCTCTATCTCTCATCACACTCTCTTTATCTCTCATCACACTCTCTCTATCTCTCATCACACTCTCTCTATCTCTCATCACACTCTCTCTATCTCTCCATCACACTCTCTCTATCTCTCCATCACACTCTCTCTATCTCTCATCACACTCTCTCTATCTCTCATCACACTCTCTCTATCTCTCCATCACACTCTCTCTATCACTCCATCACACTCTCTCTATCTCTCATCACACTCTCTCTATCTCTCCATCACACTCTCTCTATCTCTCCATCACACTCTCTCTATCTCTCCATCACACTCTCTCTATCTCTCCATCACACTCTCTCTATCTCTCATCACACTCTCTCTATCTCTCCATCACACTCTCTCTATCTCTCCATCACACTCTCTCTATCTCTCATCACACTCTCTCTATCTCTCATCACACTCTCTCTATCTCTCCATCACACTCTCTCTATCTCTCATCACACTCTCTCTATCTCTCCATCACACTCTCTCTATCTCTCCATCACACTCTCTCTATGTCTCCATCACACTCTCTCTATCTCTCCATCACACTCTCTCTATCTCTCATCACACTCTCTCTATCTCTCCATCACACTCTCTCTATCACTCCATCACACTCTCTCTATCTCTCCATCACACTCTCTCTATCTCTCATCACACTCTCTCTATCTCTCCATCACACTCTCTCTATCTCTCCATCACACTCTCTCTATCTCTCCATCACACTCTCTCTATCTCTCCATCACACTCTCTCTATCTCTCCATCACACTCTCTCTATCTCTCCATCACACTCTCTTTATCTCTCCATCACACTCTCTCTATCTCTCCATTACACTCTCTCTATCTCTCCATCACACTCTCTCTATCTCTCCATCACACTCTCTCTATCTCTCCATCACACTCTCTCTATCACTCCATCACACTCTCTCTATCTCTCCATCACACTCTCTCTATGTCTCCATCACACTCTCTCTATCACTCCATCACACTCTCTCTATCTCTCCATCACACTCTCTCTATGTCTCCATCACACTCTCTTTATCTCTCCATCACACTCTCTTTATCTCTCCATCACACTCTCTCTATCTCTCCATCATACTCCCCCTCTCTCTCTCCGTTCATTCTCACCAACACACTCACTTTATATCAGTCCAACATCCAGCAGCAGCTGTTGAATGAAGGTTGTGTAACATTCATTTACACACGCAAGCACACACACACACACACACACAGAGATTGTTGTTTCCTATCCATGTGTGTCACACTGAACTAGCAAGTAGTGAGGAAGTGAAGCAGGCCTGTGTATGGGAAACATGGCTGCACCAACATGGGGCTGAACGATGAGTCAGTTTCCAAAACCCAAGCTCATTTATAGCTAAACACAGGAAACTGGAACACGTCCTGGCTCTGACGCCTGTACTCTGCTGCTACTCTACTGATATACTGTTAGATCATCATGATGTTTAACCCAGGATTTTAGCCCTGGTTGTCGTCATAAAGCCGGTGGCATTAGAAGCTGCTCTCTACAGTACCTAAACCAGCCAGGACTAGACTAGACTGGGTGAAGGTTTGAGCCTGGAAGCCGCTTCCTACACAAGCCTGCACTGGCATAGGTGGAGAGGGGCCAGATGACTGAGCACTCCTCAGTCCCAAACAGACTCCAATAACGGGAAGACAGGTGCTGGTTGATTCCCCCTAATCCTGGAGATGTACCCTCAGATTACCATAGGGACCAGAGGGAACAGAGAGAGTGGTTTGACTGTGGGTGTCAGGGGACAGGGAGGTAGAGGAAAGATTGTGATTCTACCCATCCTTCTCTCTCTAAGAACCTTCTGTCAACACTCCAACACACACACACACCCACTCACACTCTGCCCCGCAGTGCATTCGTTTAGTCCATTCATCTTTAAACCTATTAGTTTACTTTTAGCATCTTGTATTCCCTATTTGGGTATGTACATGTTTGTTGTGTGTCTGTGTTGTATAGGCCATGTTGTGTTAGGTGCTGTGTGTTATTGGTTCAGCTCTGTTCTGTGTCACGCAGTAGCATTCTGTCTGTTCTTTATGACACTGTAACATTTTATGTGTCCTATCTGGTTGGACCAGGCCTTGGAAGGTTAGAGGGGTCTCAGACAGCACTTACAAGAATGCTGAACCTATGTTGCTCTCTCTGCAAAAACATCCACTTCCTCCTCCTCTTGCCTCCTCCAGCCCGCCTTTCCCACAAACACACAAAGGACCTCCGCAGCCAACCTAAACAAGAAATAGGCCCCCTCTCTCACTGTCTCTCTCTCTCACTGTCTCTCTCTCTCACTGTCTCTCTCTCTCACTGTCTCTCTCTCTCACTGTCTCTCTCTCTCACTGTCTCTCTCTCTCACTGTCTCTCTCTCTCACTGTCTCTCTCTCTCACTGTCTCTCTCCCTCTCTCACTGTCTCTCTCTCTCACTGTCTCTCTCTCTCACTGTCTCTCTCTCTCACTGTCTCTCTCTCTCACTGTCTCTCTCTCACTGTCTCTCTCTCTCACTGTCTCTCTCACTGTCTCTCTCTCACTGTCTCTCTCTCTCACTGTCTCTCTCTCTCACTGTCTCTCTCTCTCACTGTCTCTCTCTCTCACTGTCTCTCTCTCTCACTGTCTCTCTCTCTCACTGTCTCTCTCTCACTGTCTCTCTCTCTCTCACTGTCTCTCTCTCTCACTGTCTCTCTCTCTCACTGTCTCTCTCTCTCACTGTCTCTCTCTCTCTCTCTCTCTCACTGTCTCTCTCTCTCACTGTCTCTCTCTCTCACTGTCTCTCTCTCTCACTGTCTCTCTCTCTCACTGTCTCTCTCTCTCACTGTCTCTCTCTCTCACTGTCTCTCTCTCTCACTGTCTCTCTCTCTCACTGTCTCTCTCTCTCACTGTCTCTCTCTCTCACTGTCTCTCTCTCTCACTGTCTCTCTCTCTCACTGTCTCTCTCTCTCACTGTCTCTCTCTCTCACTGTCTCTCTCTCTCTCTCACTGTCTCTCTCTCTCTCTCACTGTCTCTCTCTCTCTCTCACTGTCTCTCTCTCTCTCTCACTGTCTCTCTCTCTCTCACTGTCTCTCTCCCTCTCTCACTGTCTCTCTCTCTCTCTCACTGTCTCTCTGTCTCTCTCACTGTCTCTCTCTCTCTCTCACTGTCTCTCTCCCTCTCTCACTGTCTCTCTCCCTCTCTCTCTGTCTCTCTCACTGTCTCTCTCCCTCTCTCACTGTCTCTCTCCCTCTCACTGTCTCTCTCCCTCTCTCACTGTCTCTCTCCCTCTCTCACTGTCTCTCCCTCTCTCACTGTCTCTCTCCCTCTCTCACTGTCTCTCTCCCTCTCTCACTGTCTCTCTCTCTCACTGTCTCTCTCCCTCTCTCACTGTCTCTCTCCTCTCTCACTGTCTCTCTCCCTCTCTCACTGTCTCTCTCCCTCTCTCACTGTCTCTCTCCCTCTCTCACTGTCTCTCTCCCTCTCTCACTGTCTCTCTCCCTCTCTCACTGTCTCTCCCTCTCTCACTGTCTCTCTCCCTCTCTCACTGTCTCTCTCCCTCTCTCACTGTCTCTCTCCCTCTCTCACTGTCTCTCTCCCTCTCTCACTGTCTCTCTCCCTCTCTCACTGTCTCTCTCTCTCTCTCACTGTCTCTCTCCCTCTCTCACTGTCTCTCTCCCTCTCTCACTGTCTCCTCTCTCACTGTCTCTCCTCTCTCACTGTCTCTCTCCCTCTCTCACTGTCTCTCTCCCTCTCTCACTGTCTCTCTCCCTCTCTCACTGTCTCTCTCCCTCTCTCACTGTCTCTCTCCCTCTCTCACTGTCTCTCTCTCCTCTCTCACTGTCTCTCTCCTCTCTCACTGTCTCTCTCCCTCTCTCACTGTCTCTCTCCCTCTCTCACTGTCTCTCTCCCTCTCTCACTGTCTCTCTCCCTCACTGTCTCTCTCCCTCTCTCACTGTCTCTCTCCCTCTCTCACTGTCTCTCTCCCTCTCTCACTGTCTCTCTCCCTCTCTCACTGTCTCTCTCCCTCTCTCACTGTCTCTCTCCCTCTCTCACTGTCTCTCTCCCTCTCTCACTGTCTCTCTCCCTCTCTCACTGTCTCTCTCCCTCTCTCACTGTCTCTCTCCCTCTCTCACTGTCTCTCTCCCTCTCTCACTGTCTCTCTCTCTCACTGTCTCTCTCACTCACTGTCTCTCTCTCTCACTGTCTCTCTCCCTCTCTCACTGTCTCTCTCCCTCTCTCACTGTCTCTCTCTCTCACTGTCTCTCTCCCTCTCTCACTGTCTCTCTCCCTCTCTCACTGTCTCTCTCCCTCTCTCACTGTCTCTCTCCCTCTCTCACTGTCTCTCTCCCTCTCTCACTGTCTCTCTCTCTCACTGTCTCTCTCCCTCTCTCACTGTCTCTCTCTCTCACTGTCTCTCTCTCTCACTGTCTCTCTCC
>NC_060183.1:65624951-65647451 GCF_021184085.1 Oncorhynchus gorbuscha | reverse complement strand
CCAGGACCGAACCAGAGGGTCGGGCGCCAGACGCACCGTCTTGGTCGGGTCGGGACAGCGCGTCTGCATTCCCGTTCCTCGATCCGGCCCTGTGGATGACATGGAAAGAGAACGGTTGTAAAGACAAAAACCATCTGGCTATTCTGTTGTTATTGTTTCTCTTACCAGCCACCCACGTGAGGGGCGCATGGTCAGTAACTAATGCAAACCTCCGACCCAGTAGGTAGTACCGGAGATAAACGAGGGCCCACTTGATGGCTAAGGCCTCTTTCTCTACGGTCGCATACCTCTGTTCCCGATCGCTGAGTTTCCTACTAATGAAGAGAATCGGCTTCTCTGCTTCACCTTCACCCTGAGCTAGTACGGCCCCGAGCCCTGTATCCGAGGCGTCGACCTGCACAATGAACTCTTGTGAGAAGTCCGGAGCCTGTAGAACGGGATCAGAACACAGGCCATCTTTTAACAATTGAAAGGCCTCTTCCGTCTCGTCTTTCCACTCTACCTGGTTTGGCAGTTTTTTCCTGATGAGGTTTGTGAGGGGGTTGGCAATGGTTGCATATCCCGGGATAAAACGGCGATAATATCCTGTTATCCCTAAGAAGGCCCGAACGTCTCGCTTGGTCCGGGGTCGAGGCCAGTCACGAATTGCCCTGGTCTTCTCTGCCTGCGGGCGTATTTTCCCATTCCCAAAGGTATACCCCAGGTATTCCGCTTCGGACAGGCCCAGGCAGCATTTATTTGCATTGGCTGTCAACCCTGTGGCTTCCAAACTCACGAGCACCGCCCGTAATCGCAGGAGGTGACTATCCCAGTCCTCGCTGTGGATGACCACATCGTCTATGTACGCCGCTGCATACTCTTGATGGGGCCGTAGAATGGCATCCATGAGGCGTTGGAAGGTTGCAGTGGCTCCGTGCAGTCCAAAGGGCATCCTCACATACTGAAAAAGCTCCTCTGTGGTGGCGAAGGCAGTCTTTGGGCGATCCTCCGGAGCCACCGGCACTTGCCAATATCCCTTCGTCAAATCCAGAGTAGTGATGAACTTGGCCTTTCCTAAGCGCTCCAAGAGTTCATCCACGCGGGGCATGGGGTACGCATCGAATGTAGAGATGGCATTCACGCCCCTAAAGTCGTTGCAGAGTCTCATACTACCATCGGCTTTGGGGACCAGGACTATGGGACTGGACCACTCGCTCGTCGAGGGCTCGATCACGCCCATCCTCAACATCTCCCTCACCTCTTTCTTAGCGATGACTCGGCGAGCCTCAGGAATCCTGTAAGGGCGGATATGCACTTTCTTGCCGGGTTCAGTGTGGATATGGTGGAACAGGACATCTGTTTGTCCTGGGAATGGAGAGAATATTCGACCAAAGTTCATAATCAGCTTGTCTAGCTGTCTTGACTGCTCCGGTAGGAGAGTTTGGCCACGGCGCACCTGTGGTAGAGCCTCTTTTTTTTCTTTGCCCTCCAGGGCCATCAAAGCCACCTCCTCCTCTCGTCCATGGTACGTCTTCAGCAGGTTTATGTGATAGAGTTGGACCTTCTTCCTCCTGTCAGGTTGCTTGATGAGGTAATTGACCGGTGACCCTTTTCATTACCTCGTAGGGCCCCCTCCACTGCGCCAGCAAGCGATGTTCGGCCGTGGGCACAAGCACCATCACTTTCTCTCCCACGGTGAACTCACAGGGGGTTGCGGACTTATCATAGGCCCGGCCTTGGGTCCTTTGGGCCTTCTCCATATGCTCCTTGACTATGGGCCACACTGTTGACAGGCGGTCTCTCATCAGGGTAACGTGTTCTATTGTGGATCGAAAGGGGCATGGTTGGGTCTCCCAGGTCTCCTTGGCTAAGTCGAGGATTCCTCGACAGGGTCTGCCATAGAGCAATTCAAACGGAGAGAATCCAGTGGATGCCTGGGGTACTTCTCGCAGGGCAAACATTAAGTGTGGGAGAAGCATGTCCCAGTTTTTCCCGTCTCGGGACACCACTCTTCTCAACATGCTTTTAATTGTTTTGTTCAAGCGTTCACACAACCCATCTGTTTGAGGGTGGAATATGCTTGTACGTATCTGTTGAACCTGATATAACCGACACAAGTCCTTCATCAACCGGGACATGAACGGGGTTCCTTGATCGGTTAAGATCATCTTGGGAAGGCCCACACGAGAGAACATCAGGAATAACTCCTTGGCAATTCCCTTTGACGACATGTTACGCAGGGGTATGGCCTCCGGGAACTTGGTAGCATAATCTATAACCACTAGGATGTACTCGTCTCCTCTGGCGGATTTTGGGAGGGGTCCTATGAGGTCCATAGCTATGCGTTTAAAGGGAGTCTCTATGATGGGGAAAGGAATCAAAGGGTTACGTAGGTGTGGCCGTGGGGCTGTACGTTGACACTGATCACACGTTTTACAATACCTGGCCACATCTCGGGTGACACGGGGCCAATAGAATCTCTGCATGATTCTGTCAATAGTCTTGTATCGTGCCAGGTGTCCTCCTAGGACGTGGGAATGGGCTAACTGTAGAACTGTATCCCTGTATGGTCTAGGCACCATTAGTACTTCCTGGTTTTCCCCCCTTCGTCGTACGACCCAGTATAAGAGACCCCGCCTGATTGCATAGTAAGGAAGAGGGGGCTCACCTGATCCGTCGACGTTCCTCCCGTCAATCACCTTCACCTTCCTCATGGCCTCCCTTAGGGCTGGGTCTCTATGCTGCGAGGTGCCGAACTGTCCCTTTAATTCCTGGGGCAGGTCAACCTCAGTAGAGGGATGTGGAGGTTGTTCCACATCCCCATCAGGGGAGACCGAGGAGAATCCCTTCCAGGTTCCCTCCTCGGATGGAGCTTCAAATATATCCCTTAGTGCCTGGTTGCTCCTTCCTTCCTGCGTTGTGTATAACCCTTCACAGGTGTCTTCATCGGTGGTTTCCTGGAATATCTGTCGTAAACGTTGGGTCGCTATTTCTTCCTCTGCTGTAGAGGACGAGGACGCGGCTACGTCTCCTTGTAGTACTACTACCTCGGGCTTGGAGATTCTCTTCTTTCCTGTCCCCCTTCTTCCCGTGCATAACGTCATCTGCCGAAGCTCCTTATATAGGGGACAGTCTCTCCCGATCAATAATGGCACCTTCAGCTGGGGCACTTTCCCTGCCCTGACTGTACACCTTCCTTTTGGAGTGAGAATAGGCAGATTCACAGTGGGGTAATAGTGGGTGTCTCCATGGATACAGGATACGGCTACTTTGTCTGGTAGCAGTGTTGCGGAGGTCACCGTCCGCTCCTCTACTAATGTAACCATACTTCCCGAGTCGAGAATAGCTACCACATCTTGTCCTTCAACTCGCACCGGAATCTCTGAGGCTGGGGCTATCTCTGCTAACCAACAGTGTTGATCCTGCCCCCTCAAAACTGGATGTGTGGGGGTAGGCAGTGACGACTCCGTGACCATGGGCTCATCCTTGCTAGGACATTGTGGGGCATAATGGTTGGGAGACTGACACTTATAACACCGACCCGGCTGTGTGGTGGCTGACTTCTCCCACCTCCGGGGGGGGCTTGGACGTTTCGGTGGCGGGCACGCCGGGGTGAGTCGTGGTACGGGATTGGAAGACTCCTTCTGTTCCTCCTTGTCACTTTTTAACAACTCCCCTGTAGACCGATATGTTTCCACCGCCTGGGCTATTTCGTCGGCTGACAACGGGTTGGCTTGCCCCACAACCCTTTTTAAGTCACTGGGTAATTCTCTCAATATCTTGTCCACTATGAGAGTCTCTATCACATGTCCTACTCCCTTTCCAGGTTCTAGCCACTGTTTTGTCAGTCGTATTAAGGCGAAGATCTGGGCACGGACGGGTTGATCAACTGTATAGGTCCATTGATGGAACTTTACAGCCCTATCTCTGGCAGTCAGCTGGTACCGGGACAGGATCTGGGTTTTTAGTCGCCCATAGTCCGTAGCTTCGCGGGAATCCAGGTCAAAATAGGCTTCTTGAGCCACCCTGGTCAAAAGAGGAGCTAATGCGCTAGCCCATTCTGTGGGTGGCCACTCTTCCAAGGTGGCCGTCCTTTCGAAGGTCATGAGGAAGGCCTCAAGATTCTGTATTTACGATAGAGTAGCTGCCTACGGCCCAATAGAGACATCGCTTCTCCCTTTTTTCTTCAGTCTTCCCGCTCTTTCACTCAAACCCAGCCCCCTTTTATTTGTGTAACCAGCTGTCATATCTGTTCCGTTCATTCTGTGTATATGTAATTCTGTGTGATTAGTTAGGTATTTAGTAAATACATAAATAAACCCAATTTTGTATTGCTGATTCAACTTGTTAGCCAGGGTCGTGAAGGTAACCAAGAATTTACAACTTTCAGATGAGACTGAAATAAGGTGCGTCTGCTAAATGACTTAAATGTAAATGTAAATGTGACGATTAATATTGACTGTTATTGATGTAAAATATTACTAGGTCTTTAAGAGTTTATTCGGAAGATAACTTCTCTATAAATATTATTTTGTGGTGCCCAGACTTTCTAGTTAATTACATTTACATGATTAGCTCAATCAGGTAATATTAATTACAGAGAAAGGATTTTATAGAATAGCATGTCATATAACTTCATCCGGCATAGCCAAAGACCCTGGGGCAGTAGGGTAGCCTAGTGGTTAGAGCCGGAAGGTTGCAAGTTCAAACTCCTGAGCTGACAAGGTACACATCTGTCGTTCTGCCCCTGAACAGGCAGTTAACCCACTGTTCCTAGGCTGTCATTGAAAATAAGAATTTGTTCTTAACCTGTTAGTCCTACCCACACCGTATTCGGTAGCGTAATCATAGCCTCAAGCTCATTACCATAACGCAACGTTAGCGATTTCTAAAAATCGCAAATGAAATGAAATAAATATGCCTATCCTCAAGCTTATCCTTTTCTTAACAATCCTGTCGTATCAGATTTTCAAAATATGCTTTAGAACCAGAGAAAATCAATAATTTGTGTAAGAGTGGTGATAGCTAGCTTAGCATTTAGCGTTAGCATTTAGCACGCAACATATTCACAAAAACCAGCAAAGGGATCAAATAAAATAATTTACCTTTGAAGAACTTCAGATGTTTCAATGAGGAGACTCTCCGTTACATAGCAGATGTCCAGTTTTTCCTGAAAGATGCTTGTGTAGGACACAACGTTCCGTTTTGTTACTATGCATTTGGCTACCGAAACTAACCGAAAATTCAGTCACCTACACGTCAAACTTTTTTCCGAATTAACTCCATAATATCGACTGAAACATGGAAAACGTTGTTTGAATCCATCCTCAAGGTGTTTTGTCATATATCTCTTCATTGAAATGCCATTCCTGGAAGCCTGCATTGTTCTCAGATTCGGATGGAAAAATACTGGTACCTGACTTTTGCGCACCAATTTCCACACAGACACCGTGCGGGACCCCTGGTAAATGTAGTCTCTTATGGTCAATCTTCCAATGATATGCCTACAAATACGTCACAATGCTGCAGACACCTTGGGGAAACGATAGGAAGTGTCCCTTCATTCCTGTCGCATTCACAGCCATATAAGGCGATCATGGAAAACGTGCCATCAGAAATCCTGTTGATTTCCTGGTCGCTCAAACATCTTGGTTTTGCCTGTAGGTTTTGTTCTAAAGCACTCACAGTGAAAATCTTTGCAGTTCTGGAATCGTCAGAGTGTCTTCTTTCCAAAACTATCAATTCCAAGCATAGTCGAGCATCTTTTCGTGACAAAATATTGCGCTAAAAACGGGCACGTCTTTTTATCCAAAAATGAAATACTGCCCCTATAGGACTAACCGGTTAACTGACTTGCCTAGTGAAATAAAGGTAAAATATATATTTTTAAACGTGACAATTGCCAAGGCAAACGTATAGACACATATCAAATCCATGATGACGCAGATAGATTATAATAGGAAAAATAATAATACTCAATTAATAATAACAATTAACAGGACCACACAATAAGAAATGCATGAGGACAATAATGAACTAGTCAGAACGACACAGGTAGCAATGTTGTTATTCTGGTTGTTCATTCCACTGGCTTTTGCAGCTAATATGGCACAACATTTTTTTTCTCCCAAAATATATTGTATTTTCTTCTTTTCTGTTGTGGTCTCAAGATGTTTGTATTTGATTACAATTTTGGGAAAGAAAATTGCCCCTAAGTCTGTATAGTTCTCGCAGTGTAGGAGAAAATGCAACTCTATCTTCACCTCTCTTTGAGTGCAGAGTGAGCACAACCTGTCCTCTCTGGGTAGCCAGATTTGTCTGTGACAGCCGGTCTATATAGCCAGGCTGTGATCTCTGAGTCTGTACATAGTCAGAGTTGTCCTCAGTTTTCTATCAGACACGGTGGTTCGATAGTCCGGCCACCATGTACTCTCTCTCTCTGTCTGTCTATTTAAATTCAATTTCAACTTAAGGGGCTTTATTGGCATGGGAAACATTGCCAAGGCAAGTGAAATAGATAATAAGCAAAGTGAAATAAACCACAAAAAATAACAGTAAACATTACACTCACAAAGGTTTCAAAAGAATAAAGACATTTCAAATGTCATATTATGTATATATACAGTGTTGTAATGGTCATGATTACAGTGTTGTAACCATGTGCAAGTAAAAAAGGGAAAATAAATCAACAGAAATATGGGTTGTATTTACAAAGGTGTTTGTTCTTCACTGGTTTCCCTTTTCTTGTGGCAACAGGTCTCAAATCTTGTTGCTGTGATGGCACACTGTGGTATTTCACAGTGTGCCATCACAGCAACAAGATGGTGGCTGACTAAGTACTTTTTTGCCCCACTGTATATCTCTTTTAGCTTTGTGTGGAAACTGAATGCTGCGAGTGTATGTGCAGCTGATACTGACACGCTTCACTCTCCATTAACCCAATGAGACTCATCTCATAACATTGGCAATTAACGATTTCTCTTATTGTGACCAGTGGACTAGAGTTGAGCATATCTGTTTTTGTGTTATGCTTGTCACTTGTGTAAGTACTGCTTTCGGCCTCTTCTGTGAAAGTTCCATTAAATATTGCAGCATTTCACTGACAACAAGACATGAACATCCGCACAATGATGAAATAAATCAATATGTGAGATAATAAGCAGAGTGCTCAATGAGTGACATGAAACAACTTGTCATATTCAGGCAAAGAGAGCCATGTTTCTGCAGTGGTGTCAGCCAGTCAAGACAAGTGTTGCTTGTCTCACAGTTGAGAGGAGGGAATAAAGAGAGCGATGTTTCTGCAGTGGTGTCAGCCAGTCAAGACAAGTGTTGCTTGTCTCACAGTTGAGAGGAGGGAATAAAGAGGGCGATGTTTCTGCAGTGGTGTCAGCCAGTCAAGACAAGTGTTGCTTGTCTCACAGTTGAGAGGAGGGAATAAAGAGAGCGATGTTTCTGCAGTGGTGTCAGCCAGTCAAGACAAGTGTTGCTTGTCTCACAGTTGAGAGGAGGGAATAAAGAGGGCGATGTTTCTGCAGTGGTGTCAGCCAGTCAAGACAAGTGTTGCTTGTCTCACAGTTGAGAGGAGGGAATAAAGAGGGCGATGTTTCTGCAGTGGTGTCAGCCAGTCAAGACAAGTGTTGCTTGTCTCACAGTTGAGAGGAGGGAATAAAGAGGGCGATGTTTCTGCAGTGGTGTCAGCCAGTCAAGACAAGTGTTGCTTGTCTCACAGTTGAGAGGAGGGAATAAAGAGGGCGATGTTTCTGCAGTGGTGTCAGCCAGTCAAGACAAGTGTTGCTTGTCTCACAGTTGAGAGGAGGGAATAAAGAGAGCGATGTTTCTGCAGTGGTGTCAGCCAGTCAAGACAAGTGTTGCTTGTCTCACAGTTGAAGGAGGGAATAAAGAGGGCGATGTTTCTGCAGTGGTGTCAGCCAGTCAAGACAAGTGTTGCTTGTCTCACAGTTGAGAGGAGGGAATAAAGAGGGCGATGTTTCTGCAGTGGTGTCAGCCAGTCAAGACAAGTGTTGCTTGTCTCACAGTTGAGAGGAGGGAATAAAGAGAGCGATGTTTCTGCAGTGGTGTCAGCCAGTCAAGACAAGTGTTGCTTGTCTCACAGTTGAGAGGAGGGAATAAAGAGAGCGATGTTTCTGCAGTGGTGTCAGCCAGTCAAGACAAGTGTTGCTTGTCTCACAGTTGAGAGGAGGGAATAAAGAGGGCGATGTTTCTGCAGTGGTGTCAGCCAGTCAAGACAAGTGTTGCTTGTCTCACAGTTGAGAGGAGGGAATAAAGAGAGCGATGTTTCTGCAGTGGTGTCAGCCAGTCAAGACAAGTGTTGCTTGTCTCACAGTTGAGAGGAGGGAATAAAGAGGGCGATGTTTCTGCAGTGGTGTCAGCCAGTCAAGACAAGTGTTGCTTGTCTCACAGTTGAGAGGAGGGAATAAAGAGGGCGATGTTTCTGCAGTGGTGTCAGCCAGTCAAGACAAGTGTTGCTTGTCTCACAGTTGAAGGAGGGAATAAAGAGAGGGCGATGTTTCTGCAGTGGTGTCAGCCAGTCAAGACAAGTGTTGCTTGTCTCACAGTTGAGAGGAGGGAATAAAGAGAGTGATGTTTCTGCAGTGGTGTCAGCCAGTCAAGACAAGTGTTGCTTGTCTCACAGTTGAAGGAGGGAATAAAGAGGGCGATGTTTCTGCAGTGGTGTCAGCCAGTCAAGACAAGTGTTGCTTGTCTCACAGTTGAGAGGAGGGAATAAAGAGAGCGATGTTTCTGCAGTGGTGTCAGCCAGTCAAGACAAGTGTTGCTTGTCTCACAGTTGAGAGGAGGGAATAAAGAGGGCGATGTTTCTGCAGTGGTGTCAGCCAGTCAAGACAAGTGTTGCTTGTCTCACAGTTGAGAGGAGGGAATAAAGAGAGCGATGTTTCTGCAGTGGTGTCAGCCAGTCAAGACAAGTGTTGCTTGTCTCACAGTTGAAGGAGGAATAAAGAGAGCGATGTTTCTGCAGTGGTGTCAGCCAGTCAAGACAAGTGTTGCTTGTCTCACAGTTGAAGGAGGGAATAAAGAGGGCGATGTTTCTGCAGTGGTGTCAGCCAGTCAAGACAAGTGTTGCTTGTCTCACAGTTGAAGGAGGGAATAAAGAGGGCGATGTTTCTGCAGTGGTGTCAGCCAGTCAAGACAAGTGTTGCTTGTCTCACAGTTGAAGGAGGGAATAAAGAGAGCGATGTTTCTGCAGTGGTGTCAGCCAGTCAAGACAAGTGTTGCTTGTCTCACAGTTGAAGGAGGGAATAAAGAGGGCGATGTTTCTGCAGTGGTGTCAGCCAGTCAAGACAAGTGTTGCTTGTCTCACAGTTGAAGGAGGAATAAAGAGGGCGATGTTTCTGCAGTGGTGTCAGCCAGTCAAGACAAGTGTTGCTTGTCTCACAGTTGAAGGAGGGAATAAAGAGGGCGATGTTTCTGCAGTGGTGTCAGCCAGTCAAGACAAGTGTTGCTTGTCTCACAGTTGAGAGGAGGGAATAAAGAGGGCGATGTTTCTGCAGTGGTGTCAGCCAGTCAAGACAAGTGTTGCTTGTCTCACAGTTGAGAGGAGGGAATAAAGAGAGCGATGTTTCTGCAGTGGTGTCAGCCAGTCAAGACAAGTGTTGCTTGTCTCACAGTTGAAGGAGGGAATAAAGAGGGCGATGTTTCTGCAGTGGTGTCAGCCAGTCAAGACAAGTGTTGCTTGTCTCACAGTTGAGAGGAGGGAATAAAGAGGGCGATGTTTCTGCAGTGGTGTCAGCCAGTCAAGACAAGTGTTGCTTGTCTCACAGTTGAAGGAGGGAATAAAGAGGGCGATGTTTCTGCAGTGGTGTCAGCCAGTCAAGACAAGTGTTGCTTGTCTCACAGTTGAGAGGAGGGAATAAAGAGAGCGATGTTTCTGCAGTGGTGTCAGCCAGTCAAGACAAGTGTTGCTTGTCTCACAGTTGAAGGAGGGAATAAAGAGAGCGATGTTTCTGCAGTGGTGTCAGTCAGTCAAGACAAGTGTTGCTTGTCTCACAGTTGAGAGGAGGGAATAAAGAGAGCGATGTTTCTGCAGTGGTGTCAGCCAGTCAAGACAAGTGTTGCTTGTCTCACAGTTGAGAGGAGGGAATAAAGAGAGCGATGTTTCTGCAGTGGTGTCAGCCAGTCAAGACAAGTGTTGCTTGTCTCACAGTTGAGAGGAGGGAATAAAGAGGGCGATGTTTCTGCAGTGGTGTCAGCCAGTCAAGACAAGTGTTGCTTGTCTCACAGTTGAGAGGAGGGAATAAAGAGGGCGATGTTTCTGCAGTGGTGTCAGCCAGTCAAGACAAGTGTTGCTTGTCTCACAGTTGAGAGGAGGGAATAAAGAGGGCGATGTTTCTGCAGTGGTGTCAGCCAGTCAAGACAAGTGTTGCTTGTCTCACAGTTGAGAGGAGGGAATAAAGAGAGCAATGTTTCTGCAGTGGTGTCAGCCAGTCAAGACAAGTGTTGCTTGTCTCACAGTTGAGAGGAGGGAATAAAGAGGGCGATGTTTCTGCAGTGGTGTCAGCCAGTCAAGACAAGTGTTGCTTGTCTCACAGTTGAGAGGAGGGAATAAAGAGGGCGATGTTTCTGCAGTGGTGTCAGCCAGTCAAGACAAGTGTTGCTTGTCTCACAGTTGAGAGGAGGGAATAAAGAGGGCGATGTTTCTGCAGTGGTGTCAGCCAGTCAAGACAAGTGTTGCTTGTCTCACAGTTGAGAGGAGGGAATAAAGAGAGCGATGTTTCTGCAGTGGTGTCAGCCAGTCAAGACAAGTGTTGCTTGTCTCACAGTTGAGAGGAGGGAATAAAGAGGGCGATGTATTTGTGAAGGGGGAGAGGAGAAACATATAAAAAGGGAGAGAGAAAAGAAATAGAAGAGCAGAAGATATCCCTCCAGACAGACGCAGAGAGTAAACAGAATCTTAGCTCTCGGACAGCCTGTGATTTTCACTCATCATACCACTGGCCCCTCTCAGCATGCAGTGTGTGTGTGTGTGTGTGTGTGTGTGTGTGTGTGTGTGTGTGTGTGTGTGTGTGTGTGTGTGTGTGTGTGTGTGTGTGTGTGTGTGTGTGTGTGTGTGTGTGTGTGTGTGTGTGCGTGCGTGCGTGCGTGCGTGCGTGCGTGCGTGCGTGCGTGCGTGCGTGCGTGCGTGCGTGCGTGCGTGCGTGCGTGCGTGTGTGTGTGTGTGTGTGTGTGTGTTTTAACTGCAGCTATCCTCTCTCTCCTGTCATAACTGCATTAATGTGTCATCCCTTCCGAATAGTTGAGTTATTTTTTTGGCTGAAGGAAGAGAGAAAATAACTTTAAAAGGTCATAAAGACTACCTATGGCTATCCAAAACAACATGCCAAGGGCATACTCAGATCTCTGTATTCATTGGGGGTGTTGTCTCTGTCAGGATGAGTCAAAAGCCTGACCATTTATTCATAGACAACAAGACAACAAGCTGAGAGGGTACTAAAAGCACTTAAAAAATAAGATGTTTTGTTGTCACGTACACCAGATAGGTGTGGTAAAATGTGTTGTTCTACTGGGTTAGCCATAATAGTACGGCACCACTGGAACAAATTAGGGTGCCTTGCTGAAGGCACATTGGCAGATTTTTTACCTTGTCAGCACAGGTATTCGAACCAGCAACCTTTCCATTACTGGCCCAACGCTATAACTGTTAGGCTATCTGCCGCCAAGGCTAGACTACCTCTTGTAGAGTGTGTGTATTTGTGTGTGTGTGGCAATAAAGACGGAAGGTGATTTTCCATTCACACTCTTTCTAGTCCTTACACCTCTCCCTCATATGATGAGTCCTCTCCTCTACAGCTCCTCTTTCTAAATGAGTCACTATGTTAAGTAGCTCTATGGCGCTTCCACAATGAGAAGACATTTACATAAGTTGTTCTCAGTAGAAGCTTACCTAATCTGCCGGTGCATGAACAGTGATTGCGGCTCGAACACAAACCCAGACCAATCCCTACGCAGACCAATGCCTACGCAGACCAATCCCTACGCAGACCAATCCCTACGCAGACCAATGCCTACGCAGACCAATGCCTACGCAGACCAATCCCTACGCAGACCAATCCCTACGCAGACCAATCCCTACGCAGACCAATCCCTACGCAGACCAATGCCTACGCAGACCAATCCCTACGCAGACCAATCCCTACGCAGACCAATCCCTACGCAGACCAATGCCTACGCAGACCAATCCCTACGCAGACCAATCCCTACGCAGACCAATCCCTACGCAGACCAATCCCTACGCAGACCAATCCCTACGCAGACCAATCCCTACGCAGACCAATCCCTATGCAGACCGATCCCTACGCAGACCGATCCCTACGCAGACCGATCCCTACGCAGACCGATCCCTACGCAGACCAATCCCTACGCAGACCAATCCCTACGCAGACCAATCCCTACGCAGACCAATCCCTACCCAGACCAATCCCTACGCAGACCAATCCCTACGCAGACCAATCCCTACGCAGACCAATCCCTACGCAGACCAATCCCTACGCAGACCAATCCCTACGCAGACCAATCCCTACGCA
The DNA here is from genome assembly GCF_021184085.1 of Oncorhynchus gorbuscha. Taxonomy (NCBI): domain Eukaryota; kingdom Metazoa; phylum Chordata; class Actinopteri; order Salmoniformes; family Salmonidae; genus Oncorhynchus; species Oncorhynchus gorbuscha. The sequence continues at coordinate 65,634,915 of NC_060183.1, read as the reverse complement.
CTCCCAGGCACCTTGAAAAGAATTGCACTGGAATGGATACCGTTTTTTTTTGCGTTGATCTTAACGTTTTTTGTACATAATGTTCCGGCTATTGTTTCCGCCTTTGTTTCGCATTGTTTCCTTTTCAGAACAGCGATCACTAACCTCAATTTGGATTAAAATGTCTTCTTCAAGGAGTCGGCGACGCAGGACATACTGCTCACCCCAGACCAGTCCCTAATTGCAGAGACTCGGAAGAGAAAGTGGCGGTGGAAAAGAGGCCTACGTGCGGGGACCCTGACGAAACCATATTGGCGAGTAGATAACCTTCCTCAATCCTCCGTGCTACTGGTGAATGTACAATCACTGGACAACAAATTGGACAAGCTCAGTTTGACACTATCCTATGAACGAGACCTGAAGAATTGTAATAACCTTTTGTTTCTCGGAGTCATGGCTGAACAAGGACATGAATAACATACATTTTTTTCTATGCATCGGCAGGACGGAACGTCAGCTTCAGGTAAGCTCAAAGGGGGAGGTGTATGTCACTTTATTAACACAACTGGCACTTGATCTCTAATATTAAGGAAGTCTCGAGGTTCTACTCACCTGAGTTAGAATACCTCGTAATAAGCTATAGACCATACTATATACCAAGAGATTTCATCTATATTTTTCATAGATGTCTATTTACCACTACAAATCAATGCTGGCACTAAGACTGCACTCAACAAGCTGTATAGGGCCATAAGCTAACAAGAAAATGCTCATCCAGAGGTGGCTGTCACTGTTTTGCTAGCACAGACTGGAATATGTTCCAGGATTCATCCGATGGCATTGAGGAGTTGACCACATCAATCACCAGCTTCATTAATAAGTGCATTGACAATGTCGTTCCCACAGTAACCGTATGTATATATCCCAACTAGAAGCCATGGATTACAAGCAACATCTGCACATGAGCTAAAGGCTAGAGCTGCGCTTTCAAGGAGCATGACACTAATCCAAACGCTTATAAGAAATCCCACTAGGACCTCCGACGCCAAACAGGCAAAGCATCAATACAGGACTAAAATTGAATCGTACTACACCGGCTCTGATGCTCGTCGGATGTGACAGGGCTTGCAAACTAGCACAGATTTTATTTAAGCTTTATTTTGACAGGGAAACACATTGAGACAGGTCTCTTTTCCAAATGTTCCCTGTGTAATCAAATATAAGAATACACATTATACACACAAAAAAGAAAAATATATATAAATATACAGTGGGGCAAAAAAGTATTTAGTCAGCCACCAATTGTGCAAGTTCTCCTACTTAAAAAGATGAGAGAGGCCTGTAATTTTCAGCATAGGTACACTTCAACTATGACAGACAAAATGAGAAAAAATAATCCAGAAAATGACATTGTAGGATTTTTAATGAATTTATTTGCAAATTATGGTGGACAATAAGTATTTGGTCAATAACAAAAGTTTATCTCAAAACTTTGTTATATACCCTTTGTTGGCAATGACAGAGGTCAAACATTTTCTGTAAGTCTTCACAAGGTTTTCACACACTGTTGCTGGTATTTTGGCCCATTCCTCCATGCAGATCTCCTCTAGAGCAGTGATGTTTTGGGGCTGTTGCTGAGCAACACGGACTTTCAACTCCCTCCAAAGATTTTCTATGGGGTTGAGATCTGGAGACTGGCTAGCCCACTCCAGGACCTTGAAATGCTTCTTACGAAGACACTCCTCCGTTGCCCGGGCAGTGTGTTTGGGATAATTGTCATGCTGAAAGACCCAGCCACGTTTCATCTTCAATTCCCTTGCTGATGGAAGGAGGTTTTCACTCAAAATCTCACGACACATGGCCCCATTCATTCTTTCCTTTACACGGATCAGTCGTCCTGGTCCCTTTGCAGAAAAACAGCCCCAAAGCATGATGTTTCCACCACCATGCTTCACAGTAGGTATGGTGTTCTTTGGATGCAACTCAGCATTCTTTGTCCTCCAAACACGACGAGGTGAGTTTTTACCAAAAAGTTATATTTTGGTTTAATCTAACCATATGACATTCTCCCAATATTCTTCTGGATCATCCAAATGCTCTCTAGCAAACTTCAGACGGGCCTGGACATGTACTGGCTTAAGCAGGGGGACATGTCTGGCACTGCAGGATTTGAGTCCCTGGCGGCGTAGTGTGTTACTGATGGTAGGCTTTGTTACTTTGGTCCCAGCTCTCTGCAGGTCATTCACTAGGTCCCCCGTGTGGTTCTGGGATTTTTGCTCACCGTTCTTGTGATCATTTTGACCCCACGGGGTGAGATCTTGCATGGAGACCCAGATCGAGGGAGAATATCAGTGGTCTTGTATGTCTTCCATTTCCTAATAATTGCTCCCACAGTTGATTTCTTCAAACCAAGCTGCTTACCTATTGCAGATTCAGTCTTCTCAGCCTGGTGCAGGTCTACAATTTTGTTTCTGGTGTCTTTTGACAGCTCTTTAGTCTTGGCCATTGTGGAGTTTGGATTATGACTGTTTGAGGTTGTGGATAGGTGTCTTTTATACTGATAACAAGTTCAAACAGGCGCCATTAATACAGGTAACGAGTGGAGGACAGAGGAGCCTCTTAAAGAAGAAGTTACAGGTCTGTGAGAGCCAGAAATCTTGCTTGTTTGTAGGTGACCATATACCTACAAGTGGAGTGGAGTTTAGACCAAAAAGCTCTATTTTTGTCTCATCAGACCACATGACCTTCTCCCATTCCTCTTCTGGATCATCCAGATGGTCATTGGCAAACTTCAGACGGGCCTGGACATGCGCTGGCTTGAGCGTGCGCTGCAGGATTTTAATCCATGACGGCGTGATGGCGTAGTGTGTTACTAATGGTTTTCTTTGAGACTGTGGTGCAGTTAATACAGGTAATGAGTGGAGAACAGGAAGGATTCGTAATGAAAAACTAACATGTCTGTGAGAGCCGGAATTCTTACTGGTTGGTAGGTGATCAAATACTTATGTCATGCAATAAAATGCTAAATCATTACTTAAAAATCATACAATGTGATTTTCTGGATTTTTGTATTAGATTCCGTCTCTCATAGTGGAAGTGTACCTATGATAAAAATTACAGACCTCTACATGCTTTGTGAGTAGGAAAACCTGCAAAATCGGCAGTGTATCAAATACTTGTTCTCCCCACTGTATATATATATATAAAATAAGTGACGAGGTTAAAAACTGTCACCTGTAACAAAACGAGGGGCACTATGGTAGATGGCATCCAAAGAGTAGTTGAAGCTGCACTTTGATAAATAATGTCACCGTATTCAAGGACTGATAAAAATGTTCATTGAATAATCTGCTTCCTATTGTTTAGAGAAAGTCACTATCTGTTTCTGTAGAAAACGACAACTTTAAATCTTAGCTTCTTAACCAGCTCGTCTCTATGTTTTCTAAACGTCAAATCCACATCAATCCAAATGCCTAAGTATTTATATGCAGGAACACGTTATATTGGAGAATCATCTCATGAGTGAACATGTAGTTCATCTGAAACATTCTTACAAGAGTTTAAAATAAAAATGTTAAGTTAAATTAAGCACACGTTTTAAATCAGCAAGGGATTCTTGTATAGGTATTACATCTTAGTGTAATTTTGACACAGAACAACAGTCAGGGCAATAGGATACATAATAGTATCATCTGAATATAAATGAAGTTTACCATTTTTAACAGATTGACCAATAGTGTTTATATAAATAGTGAAGAGAACCGATCCTGAAATCATCCCTGTTGTACACCTTTATCTACTTCAAGAAATTCAGACTTAACCTCATCAATCATGATGGCTTGAGTTCTGTCACTAAGATAATCGTGAGACCATGAGCAGGCATCAGTGTACTGTATCCAGCGCGTTTCTCTTTCCCGTGTATCATTACATCAGGTGCTATCTATTGTCTCTCTGTTTTATAACAGTGTGAGGCATTACCTCACCATACACTGTGCTTAATACAAATACACAGACAATAGCACACACAGACGTTGACACAGCCACACACGCTAACATGAATGGATCCCTGTGGACCCTGGTGTTTCAGTTGAAGCTGTTTGAAGCTGAGTGCTTTCTTGGCAGGAGGGGAATCCATTGTTTCAGTGAGAGGAGGGAATGAGAGCATGCCTCTCCCTGGAATGTCCTGGTCAGGGTGTCTGCAGGGTAGTGTGTGCTCCAGGCCCTCTGCTCCACTCCGGATGGCCAGAGGAAGCATGCTGTCTGACTCCAGGCTCACAGAGGCTAATGAGACCTCAGAGGAGACACACCTAACTATGACAGCTTTGAAGTGATTTGTGAAGCACCTATGTAGTGCTTATGGAGCTCTATAAAGCCTTGATAAGTTGTTTTCAGTAAAGCTACCCTGGAAGAGGAGTAAATGCAATGAATGTATGCTTATGAGTTGACTGTATATATGTGTGCACAATCAGGCACGGAATGGATTTTCAAACCTCCCCATCTCTTACAGAGTTGTCAGTTTAATGAAAACGGGAGAATGGGAGAGCAGGTGTGATCAGCACCGATTTGGCGGTACTGTAGGTATAGGTAGCTAGCAAAAGAGTCTTTAGAATTCTCTGTCAGTCAGTTGGGGCAAGTTGGTGGGGTTGCCATGGGAACGGAGCATTGAGAAAATTGTCCATTGTGGCAAACCAAGGAGGGAGAGAGAGGGGAGAGAGGAGCGAAAGCGAGAGAAAGGTAGCTGTCACTCCTAAGGCTGGCAGTGACAATAGGGGTCAGCGACAGACACATGTAATAGAGTTCTGACTATGAGAGAGAGAGAGAGCGAGAGCAAGAGAGCGAGAGACACCACATACTGCATACACATGTAGAAACACACACACAACTGTTTAACCATCATCTCTGTGATTTCAGCATCTTATCTGTCTCTGAGGGATACATGCTGTTTCTCAAGCGGGGTCTTTGATGTCGCTATGGTGACTCTCTCCAACTCCTCCATCCAGCCTCTTATCTTCCCCTGACAGACCCCATAGAGGGCAATTAACTAGACACTCAGAGACCCAGTCTGAGCAGCATTACAAAAGCCAAGCCAGTTGACTGCCATCTGTGCATCATCATCCCCCAGGTCCCCGGACACCCACACTGCCTGGTGGTGTGAGGCTGTCCTATTAACTAACTGTTAGGAGGGATGGAGGGAAGAACAGGGAGATGGAGAGAGGGAGGGAGGGAGGGAGGGGGGACGTTTTATTGGGCTATGGAGGTGGAAGTGAAGAAGAAGTTGGAAGAAGAGTTGAAGGAGAGGAAGTTTGAGAGAGAGGAGGATGAAGGAGAAAAGGAGGAGAAAGAGGAGAAGGGCTTGTACAGGCCAGATAGTTTAACCTCATTGAGTAGTGGGCAACAAAACCACACCTCCCATAGATAACAATAGAACCACACCTCTCATAGATAACCACACCTCTCATAGATAAAACATCTGCTGTGTGTGCCCTCTAACGGACCTTACAGATAACACACACACCTCTATCTGCTGCCACACACACACACAAGCCTGCGCACACACAACACACACACACACACACACTGAGAAATATTATATATTATTAAGTGCCTGATATGCTGCTGCCATGGCAACAAGGTGATTAATTGTCCCTCAATGAGAATATTGAGGATGTTGGAATGTTTCATTAACTCACACAGGGGCAACTTCAACGTGCATTTCTAGTACCTGTGTTTGGCTATTGCACCTCCTGCTTTTCCCATTCCCTAATGGTACACAGATGTGTGTGTGTGGGATTCACATCTGGCCCCTGTATATGTTCACAATGTGAGAGGAAACCACTGTAATATACTGTACTCTATACACTACACACACACACCCCATTATGTGATGGAGAAATTAGTGTGTAAAATCCTACTGCAGGCTGCTACACATGTTGCAACCATCTGCACAGTGCTGTGTACCATACGTACATGTAAACGATGCTTCTCATCATGAGTCCTGAAAACCACGTTTTACTTGCAAACTTTCTACCAGGTGAAACGCTGTCCACAATAAAAACAGTGCTGCTAACTCCATGTACATTTTAGTAATTTAGCAGACCCTCTTATCCAGAGCGACTTCCTACATTTTCACACTTGTCCCCCTGTGTGAATCAAACCCTCAACCGTGGTTTTACAAGCACCTTGCTCTACCAACTGAGTCACACATGTTACTCTGTGCACTAATACAGCCAACAGTCCTGTTAAACAGCTGACAGTCTAAATTACTGTAGCAAGGCTTTGGTTGACAAGCTAACAGACAGACAGACAGACAGACAGACAGACAGACAGACAGACAGACAGACAGACAGACAGACAGACAGACAGACAGACAGACAGACAGACAGACAGACAGACAGACAGACAGACAGACAGACAGACAGACAGACAGACAGACAGACAGACAGACAGACAGACAGACAGACAGACAGACAGACAGACAGACAGACAGACAGACAGACAGACAGACAGACAGACAGACAGAAACCCTGAATGCTCTTCTCAATGTCTTCCTTTCCCTCAAGGCTTGAGGTATCAGTGAGGGGTGATTTAAGGGATACCTGTGTGTGTGTTGTGTGTTTCTATCCAAACATGTCAACTGTCAAAACAAGTATTGCAAGTTTCAGGTCTCTACTAACTGACATACAATCAGAGTTGTTGTGTACCAAGCATGTATCCAACAGAAATAGTGAAAGGTTATGATAGTTCACTACATGGCAGCCAATGGTTAATATCAGTCCTGTTCTTTGCTGCACCATAGTCTGAAGTATCTGTATAGAAATGCATACTGGCATGTCTCACATTCCTGTAGTGGACATGTCCCGATCTGTAGCACATGGTACCTAATGTCTCAGAGCGATAACAATCAATGTCTGTGATAACATGAATCACATGAAATCACTCTGCATTGAAAACACTTACAGTGGATGCTGGTGGGAGGAGCTATAGGAGGACGGGCTCATTGTAATGGCTGGAATGGAATTCATGGAATGGAGTCAAACATGTGGTTTCCATGTGCTTGATACCATTCCATTTATTCCATAGCAACCTTTACAATGAGCCTATCCTCCTGACATAGAACACACATTGATAGAGAAAGAAGTATCAGATGCAGATTAGATCAGAGGGCTTTCTATTTAGAGACATCAGAAAACCAGGAGTGGTGTTGGAAAATAAATGGAATGTGCAAAACGTAAGGAATTATGACGTTATTGATAACAACCTATTACTGAATTCTGAACTCTGCCTGAATTTGCAGTGAACAAAGCCTGTTGTACAAATGTGCCTTTACCCAATGTACCTAGCTGATATCCTCCTCTCTCTCTCTCTCTCTCTCTCTCTCTCTCTCTCTCTCTCTCTCTCTCTCTCTCTCTCTCTCTCTCTCTCTCTCCTTCTCTCTATTGCTTTTTCTCTCTCCCTCTGTCTCCATCTCCTTCTCTCTATCGCTTTCTCTCTCTCCCTCTCTCTCAATTCAATTCAATTCAAGGTCTTTGTTGGCATGGGAAACGTGTTAACATTGCCAAAGCAAGTGAGGTAGATAATATATAAAGTGAATATATAAAGTGAAATAAACAATACAAATTAACAGTAAACATTACACATACAGACGTTTCAAAACAATAAAGACATTACAAATGTCATATTATATATATACAGTGTTTTAACAATGTACAAATGGTGAAGGACACAAGATAAAATAAATAAGCATAAATATGGGTTGTATTTACAACGGTGTGTGTTCTTCACTGGTTGCCCTTTTCTCGTGGCAACAGGTCACAAATCTTGCTGCTGTGATGGCACACTGTGGAATTTCACCCAGTAGATATGGGAGTTTATCAAAATTGGATTTGTTTTCAAATTCTTTGTGGATCTGTGTAATCTGGGGGAAATATGTCTCTCTAATATGGTCATACATTGGGCATGAGGTTAGGAAGTGCAGCTCAGTTTCCACCTCATTTTGTGGGCAGTGAGCACATAGCCTGTCTTCTCTTGAGAGCCATGTCTGCCTACGGCGGCCTTTCTCAATAGCAAGTCTATGCTCACTGAGTCTGTACATAGTCAAAGCTTTCCTTAATGTTGGGTCACTCACAGTGGTCAGGTATTCTGCCGCTGTGTACTCTCTGTGTAGGGCCAAATAGCATTCTAGTTTGCTCTGTTTTTTTGTTCATTCTTTCCAATGTGTCAAGTAATTATCTTTTTGTTTTCTCATGATTTGGTTGGGTCTAATTGTGCTGCTGTCCTGGGGCTCTGTAGGGTGTGTTTGTGTTTGTGAACAGAGCCCCAGGCCCAGCTTTCTTAGGGGACTCTTCTCCAGGTTCATCTCTCTGTAGGTGATGGCTTTGTTATGGTAGGTTTGGGAATCGTTTCCTTTTAGGTGGTTATAGAATTTAATGGCTCTTTTCTGGATTTTGATAATTAGTGGGTATCGGCCTAATTCTGCTCTGCATGCATTATTTGATGTTCTACGTTGTACACAGAGGATATTTTTGCAGAATTCTGCGTGCAGAGTCTCAATTTGGTGTTTGTCCCATTTTGTGAAGTCTTGGTTGGTGAGCGGACCCCAGACCTCACAACCATAAAGGGCAATGGGCTCTATGACTGATTCAAGTATTTTTTTTGCCAAATCCTCATTGGTATGTTGAAATTTATGTTCCTTTTGATGGCATAGAATGCCCTTTTTGCCTTGTCTCTCAGATCGTTCACAGCTTTGTGGAAGTTACCTGTGGCGCTGATGTTTAGGCCAAGGTATGTATAGTTTTTTGTGTGCTCTAGGGCAACAGTGTCTAGATGGAATTTGTATTTGTGGTCCTGGTGACTGGACCTTTTTTGGAACACCATTATTTTGGTCTTACTGAGATTTACTGTCAGGGCCCAGGTCTGACAGAATCTGTGCATAAGATCTAGGTGCTGCTGTAGGCCCTCCTTGGTTGGTGACAGAAGCACCAGATCATCAGCATACAGCAGACATTTGACTTCGGATTCTAGTAGAGTGAGGCCAGGTGCTGCAGACTTTTCTAGTGTCTGCGCCAATTCGTTGATATATATGTTGAAGAGGGTGGGGCTTAAGCTGCATCCCTGTCTCACCCCATGACCCTGAGTGAAGAAATGTATGTGTTTTTTGCCAATTTTAACCACACACTTGTTGTTTGTGTACATGGATTTTATAATGTATGTTTTACCCCCAACACCACTTTCCATCAGTTTGTATAGCAGACCCTCATGCCAAATTGAGTCGAAGGCTTTTTTGAAATCAACAAAGCATGAGAAGACTTTGCCTTTGTTTTGGTTTGTTTGGTTGTCAATTAGGGTGTGCAGGGTGAATACATGGTCTGTTGTACGGTAATTTGGTAAAAAGCCAATTTGACATTTTCTCAGTACATTGTTTTCATTGAGGAAATGTACGAGTCTGCTGTTAATGATAATGCAGTGGATTTTCCCAAGGTTACTGTTGACGCATATTCCACGGTAGTTATTGGGGTCAAATTTGTCTCCACTTTTGTGGATTGGGGTGATCAGTCCTTGGTTCCAAATATTGGGGAAGATGCCAGAGCTAAGGATGATGTTAAAGAGTTTTAGTATAGCCAATTGGAATTTGTTGTCTGTATATTTGATCATTTCATTGAGGAAACCATCAACACCACAGGCCTTTTGGGTTGGAGGGTTTTTATTTTCTCCTGTAACTCATTCAATGTAATTGGACAATACAGTGGGTTCTGGTAGTCTTTAATTGTTGATTCTAAGATCTGTATTTGATCATGTATATGTTTTTGCTCTTTATTCTTTGTTATAGAGCCAAAAAGATTGGAGAAGTGGTTTACCCATACACCTCCATTTTGGATAGATAATTCTTCGTGTTGTTGTTTGTTTAGTGTTTTCCAATTTTCCCAGAAATGGTTAGAGTCTGTGGATTCTTCAATTACATTGAGCTGATTTCTGACATGCTGTTCCT
>NC_060183.1:65602451-65614951 GCF_021184085.1 Oncorhynchus gorbuscha | reverse complement strand
GATGGCATGGAGGTTACATGGAGTTGACATGGAGGTGACATGGAGGTGACATGGAGAATACATGGAGGTTACATGGAGATGGCATGGAGATTACATGGAGGTGACATGGAGGTGAGATGGAGGTGGCATGGAGATTACATGGAGAATACATGGAGGTGACATGGAGATGGCATGGAGATTACATGGAGGTGACATGGAGATGACATGGAGAATACATGGAGCTTACATGGAGATGGCATGGAGGTGACATGGAGGTGACATGGAGGTGAGATGGAGAGGACATGGAGGTTACATGGAGAATACATGGAGAATACATGGAGGTGAGATGGAGGTGAGATGGAGCTGACATGGAGGTTACATGGAGAATACATGGAGGTGACATGGAGATGGCATGGAGATTACATGGAGGTGACATGGAGGTGACATGGAGATGACATGGAGAATACATGGAGGTGACATGGAGATGGCATGGAGATTACATGGAGATTACATGGAGGTGACATGGAGGTGAGGTGGAGATGACATGGAGGTTACATGGAGAATACATGGAGAATACATGGAGGTGACATGGAGGTGACATGGAGAATACATGGAGATTACATGGAGATGTCATGGAGGTGACATGGAGGTGACATGGAGGTGAGATGGAGGTGACATGGAGGTTACATGGAGAATACATGGAGAATACATGGAGGTGAGATGGAGGTGACATGGAGGTTACATGGATAATACATGGAGTTGACATGGAGATGGCATGGAGATTACATGGAGATGACATGGAGGTGACATGGAGATGGCATGGAGGTTACATGGAGTTGACATGGAGGTGACATGGAGGTGACATGGAGAATACATGGAGAGTACATGGAGATGGCATGGAGATTACATGGAGGTGACATGGAGGTGAGATGGAGGTGGCATGGAGATTACATGGAGAATACATGGAGGTGACATGGAGATGGCATGGAGATTACATGGAGGTGACATGGAGATGACATGGAGAATACATGGAGCTTACATGGAGATGGCATGGAGTTGACATGGAGATGGCATGGAGATTACATGGAGTTGACATGGAGATGACATGGAGGTGACATGGAGGTGACATGGAGAATACATGGAGGTTACATGGAGATGGCATGGAGATTACATGGAGATGTCATGGAGATTACATGGAGGTGACATGGAGGTGACATGGAGGTGAGATGGAGGTTACATGGAGAATACATGGAGGTGACATGGAGATGGCATGGAGATTACATGGAGTTGACATGGAGGTGACATGGAGGTGACATGGAGAATACATGGAGGTTACATGGAGATGGCATGGAGATTACATGGAGGTGACATGGAGGTGAGATGGAGTTGACATGGAGGTTACATGGAGAATACATGGAGAATACATGGAGGTGACATGGAGATGGCATGGAGATTACATGGAGCTGACATGGAGGTGACATGGAGAATACATGGAGATTACATGGAGATGTCATGGAGATTACATGGAGGTGACATGGAGGTGACATGGAGGTGAGATGGAGGAGGCATGGAGGTTACATGGAGAATACATGGAGGTGAGATGGAGGTGACATGGAGGTTACATGGAGAATACATGGAGGTGACATGGAGATGGCATGGAGATTACATGGAGATGACATGGAGGTGACATGGAGAATACATGGAGGTTACATGGAGATGGCATGGAGATTACATGGAGGTGACATGGAGGTGACATGGAGGTGAGATGGAGATGACATGGAGGTTACATGGAGATGGCATGGAGATTACATGGAGATGTCATGGAGATTACATGGAGGTGAAATGGAGGTGAGATGGAGGTGACATGGAGGTTACATGGAGAATACATGGAGGTGACATGGAGATGGCATGGAGATTACATGGAGTTGACATGGAGGTGACATGGAGGTGACATGGAGAATACATGGAGGTTACATGGAGATGGCATGGAGATTACATGGAGGTGACATGGAGGTGAGATGGAGGTGAGATGGAGATGACATGGAGGTTACATGGAGAATACATGGAGGTGAGATGGAGTGGACATGGAGGTGAGATGGAGATGACATGGAGGTTACATGGAGAATACATGGAGGTGACATGGAGATGGCATGGAGATTACATGGAGATGACATGGAGGTGACATGGAGAATACATGGAGGTTACATGGAGATGGCATGGAGATTACATGGAGGTGACATGGAGGTGACATGGAGGTGAGATGGAGATGACATGGAGGTTACATGGAGAATACATGGAGGTGAGATGGAGTGGACATGGAGGTGAGATGGAGATGACATGGAGGTTACATGGAGAATACATGGAGGTGACATGGAGATGGCATGGAGATTACATGGAGGTGACATGGAGGTGACATGGAGAATACATGGAGGTTACATGGAGATGGCATGGAGATTACATGGAGATGTCATGGAGATTACATGGAGGTGAAATGGAGGTGAGATGGAGGTGACATGGAGGTTACATGGAGAATACATGGAGGTGACATGGAGATGGCATGGAGATTACATGGAGTTGACATGGAGGTGACATGGAGGTGACATGGAGAATACATGGAGGTTACATGGAGATGGCATGGAGATTACATGGAGGTGACATGGAGGTGAGATGGAGGTGACATGGAGGTTACATGGAGAATACATGGAGGTGACATGGAGATGGCATGGAGATTACATGGAGCTGACATGGAGGTGACATGGAGAATACATGGAGATTACATGGAGATGTCATGGAGATTACATGGAGGTGACATGGAGGTGACATGGAGGTGAGATGGAGGTGACGTGGAGGTTACATGGAGAATACATGGAGGTGAGATGGAGGTGACATGGAGGTTACATGGAGAATACATGGAGGTGACATGGAGATGGCATGGAGATTACATGGAGATGACATGGAGGTGACATGGAGAATACATGGAGGTTACATGGAGATGGCATGGAGATTACATGGAGGTTACATGGAGGTTACATGGAGGTTACGTGGAAACTACATGGAGATTACGTGGAGGTTACATGGAGGTTACGTGGAGGTTATGTGGAGATAACGTGGAGGTTACGTGGAGATTACATGGAGGTTACATGGAGAATACATGGAGGTGAGATGGAGGTGACATGGAGGTGAGATGGAGATGACATGGAGGTTACATGGAGAATACATGGAGGTGACATGGAGATGGCATGGAGATTACATGGAGGTGACATGGAGGTGACTTGGAGATGACATGGAGAATACATGGAGGTGACATGGAGATGGCATGGAGGTTACATGGAGAATACATGGAGGTGACATGGAGATGGCATGGAGATTACATGGAGGTGACATGGAGGTGACATGGAGGTGAGAGGGAGTTGACATGGAGTTTACATGGATAATACATGGAGGTGAGATGGAGGGACATGGAGGTTACATGGAGAATACATGGAGGTGACATGGAGATGGCATGGAGGTTACATGGAGTTGACATGGAGGTGACATGGAGGTGACATGGAGAATACATGGAGGTTACATGGAGGTGGCATGGAGATTACATGGAGTTGACATGGAGGTGAGATGGAGGTGGCATGGAGATTACATGGAGAATACATGGAGGTGACATGGAGATGGCATGGAGATTACATGGAGTTGACATGGAAGTGACATGGAATGAGATGGAGATGACATGGAGGTTACATGGAGAATACATGGAGGTGAGATGGAGGTGACATGGAGGTTACATGGAGAATACATGGAGGTTACATGGAGAATACATGGAGAGGCATGGAGATTACATGGAGGTGACATGGAGGTGAGATGGAGATGACATGGAGGTTACATGGAGAATACATGGAGGTGACATGGAGATGGCATGGAGATTACATGGAGGTGACATGGAGTTGAGATGGAGTGGACATGGAGGTTACATGGAGAATACATGGAGGTGACATGGAGATGGAATGGAGATTACATGGAGGTGACATGGAGATGGCATGGAGGTTACATGGAGAATACATGGAGGTGACATGGAGATGGCATGGAGATTACATGGAGGTGACATGGAGGTGACATGGAGGTGAGATGGAGGTGACATGGAGTTTACATGGATAATACATGGAGGTGAGATGGAGGGACATGGAGGTTACATGGAGAATACATGGAGGTGACATGGAGATGGCATGGAGGTTACATGGAGTTGACATGGAGGTGACATGGAGGTGACATGGAGAATACATGGAGGTTACATGGAGGTGGCATGGAGATTACATGGAGTTGACATGGAGGTGAGATGGAGGTGGCATGGAGATTACATGGAGAATACATGGAGGTGACATGGAGATGGCATGGAGATTACATGGAGTTGACATGGAAGTGACATGGAATGAGATGGAGATGACATGGAGGTTACATGGAGAATACATGGAGGTGAGATGGAGGTGACATGGAGGTTACATGGAGAATACATGGAGGTTACATGGAGAATACATGGAGAGGCATGGAGATTACATGGAGGTGACATGGAGGTGAGATGGAGATGACATGGAGGTTACATGGAGAATACATGGAGGTGACATGGAGATGGCATGGAGATTACATGGAGGTGACATGGAGTTGAGATGGAGTGGACATGGAGGTTACATGGAGAATACATGGAGGTGACATGGAGATGGAATGGAGATTACATGGAGGTGACATGGAGGTGACATGGAGATGACATGGAGAATACATGGAGGTTACATGGAGAATACATGGAGGTGACATGGAGGTTACATGGAGAATACATGGAGATTACATGGAGAATACATGGAGATCACATGGAGGTTACATGGAGTTTACATGGAGATTACGTGGAGGTTACGTGGAGATTACGTGGAGGTTACATGGAGATTACATGGAGGTTACATGGAGATTACATGGAGGTTACATGGAGATTACATGTAGGTTACATGGAGAATACATGGAGGTTACATGGAGGTTACATGGAGATTACATGGAGATACACATGGAGAATACATGGAGATGACATGGAGGGTACATGGAGGTTACATGGAGGTTACATGGAGAATACATGGAGATTACATGGAGGTTACATGGAGGTTACATGGAGGTTACGTGGAAACTACGTGGAGATTACGTGGAGGTTACATGGAGGTTACGTGGAGGTTATGTGGAGGTTACGTGGAGATTACATGGAGGTTACATGGAGAATACATGGAGGTGAGATGGAGGTGACATGGAGGTGAGATGGAGATGACATGGAGGTTACATGGAGAATACATGGAGGTGACATGGAGATGGCATGGAGATTACATGGAGGTGACATGGAGGTGACATGGAGATGACATGGAGAATACATGGAGGTGACATGGAGATGGCATGGAGATTACATGGAGATTACATGGAGGTGACATGGAGGTGAGATGGAGATGACATGGAGATTACATGGAGAATACATGGAGAATGCATGGAGGTGACATGGAGGTGACATGGAGAATACATGGAGGTTACATGGAGGTTACATGGAGGTTACATGGAGGTGAGATGGAGGTGACATGGAGGTTACATGGAGAATACATGGAGGTGACATGGAGATGGCATGGAGATTACATGGAGGTGACATGGAGGTGACATGGAGGTGAGATGGAGGTGACATGGAGTTTACATGGAGAATACATGGAGGTGAGATGGAGGGACATGGAGGTTACATGGAGAATACATGGAGGTGACATGGAGATGGCATGGAGGTTACATGGAGTTGACATGGAGGTGACATGGAGGTGACATGGAGAATACATGGAGGTTACATGGAGATGGCATGGAGATTACATGGAGGTGACATGGAGGTGAGATGGAGGTGGCATGGAGATTACATGGAGAATACATGGAGGTGACATGGAGATGGCATGGAGTTTCCATGGAGACGATATGGAGATGACATGGAGAATACATGGAGCTTACATGGAGATGGCATGGAGATTACATGGAGTTGACATGGAAGTGACATGGAGTGAGATGGAGATGACATGGAGGTTACATGGAGAATACATGGAGGTGAGATGGAGGTGACATGGAGGTTACATGGAGAATACATGGAGGTTACATGGAGAATACATGGAGAGGCATGGAGATTACATGGAGGTGACATGGAGGTGAGATGGAGATGACATGGAGGTTACATGGAGAATACATGGAGGTGACATGGAGATGGCATGGAGATTACATGGAGGTGACATGGAGTTGAGATGGAGTGGACATGGAGGTTACATGGAGAATACATGGAGGTGACATGGAGATGGAATGGAGATTACATGGAGGTGACATGGAGGTGACATGGAGATGACATGGAGAATACATGGAGGTTACATGGAGAATACATGGAGGTGACATGGAGGTTACATGGAGAATACATGGAGATTACATGGAGGTTACATTTTTTTATTTTTTTATTTCACCTTTATTTAACCAGGTAGGCTAGTTGAGAACAAGTTCTCATTTGCAACTGCGACCTGGCCAAGATAAAGCATAGCAGTGTGAACAGACAACACAGAGTTACACATGGAGTAAACAATTAACAAGTCAATAACACAGTAGAAAAAAATGGGCAGTCTATATGCAATGTGTGCAAAAGGCATGAGGAGGTAGGCGAATAATACAATATTGCAGATTAACACTGGAGTGATAAATGATCAGATGGTCATGTACAAGTAGAGATATTGGTGTGCAAAAGAGCAGAAAAGTAAATAAATAAAAAACAGTATAAAAACAGTATGGGAATGAGGTAGGTGAAAATGGGTGGGCTATTTACCAATAGACTATGTACAGCTGCAGCGATCGGTTAGCTGCTCGGATAGCTGATGTTTGAAGTTGGTGAGGGAGATAAAAGTCTCCAACTTCAGCGATTTTTGCAGTTCGTTCCAGTCACAGGCAGCAGAGTACTGGAACGAAAGGCGGCCAAATGAGGTGTTGGCTTTAGGGATGATCAGTGAGATACACCTGCTGGAGCGCGTGCTACGGATGGGTGTTGCCATCGTGACCAGTGAACTGAGATAAGGCGGAGCTTTACCTAGCATGGACTTGTAGATGACCTGGAGCCAGTGGGTCTGGCGACGAATATGTAGTGAGGGCCAGCCGACTAGAGCATACAAGTCACAGTGGTGGGTGGTATAAGGTGCTTTAGTGACAAAACATGGAGAATACATGGAGGTTACATGGAGGTTACATGGAGAATACATGGAGTTTGCATGGAGGTTACATGGAGAATACATGGAGAATACATGGAGGTTACATGGAGGTGACATGGAGATTACATGGAGGTTACAAGGAGATTACATGGAGAATACATGGAGGTTACATGGAGGTTACATGGATAATACATGGAGATTACATGGAGAATACATGGAGATTACATGGAGGTTACATGGAGTTTACATGGAGATTACGTGGAGGTTACGTGGAGATTACGTGAAGGTTACATGGAGATTACATGGAGGTTACATGGAGATTACATGGAGGTTACATGGAGATTACATGTAGGTTACATGGAGAATACATGGAGGTTACATGGAGGTTACATGGAGATTACATGGAGATACACATGGAGAATACATGGAGATGACATGGAGGGTACATGGAGGTTACATGGATGTTACATGGAGAATACATGGAGATTACATGGAGGTTACATGGAGGTTACATGGAGGTTACGTGGAAACTACGTGGAGATTACGTGGAGGTTACATGGAGGTTACGTGGAGGTTATGTGGAGGTTATGTGGAGGTTATGTGGAGATTACATGGAGGTTACATGGAGGTTACGTGGAGGTTACATGGAGATTACATGGAGGTTACGTGGAGGTTACATGGAGGTTACATGGAGGTTACATGGAGGTTACGTGGAGTATACATGGAGGTTACGTGGAGGTTACATGGAGATTACATGGAGGTTACGTGGAGGTTACATGGAGGTTACATGGAGGTTACATGGAGATTACATGGAGATTACATGGAGATTACATGGAGGTTACGTGGAGGTTACATGGAGGTTACGTGGAAACTACGTGGAGATTACGTGGAGGTTACATGGAGGTTACGTGGAGGTTATGTGGAGGTTACGTGGAGATTACATGGAGATTACATGGAGATAACATGGAGGTTACATGGAGATTACATGGAGGTGACATGGAGATTACATGGAGGTTACGTGGAGGTTTCATGGAGTTTACATGGAGATTACATGGAGATTACATGGAGGTGACATGGAGGTTACACGGAGGTGACATGGAGATTACATGGAGGTTACGTGGAGGTTTCATGGAGTTTACATGGAGGTTACATGTAGGTTACATGGAGGTGACATGGAGGTTACATGGAGGTTACATGGAGCCGGCTTTCTGCATCAAATAGCAGCCCCTCATATCAAACCAACACAGCCGGGGATACGGATGCAAGTTTGTTGATATTTGGCAGTCTGGGCCAAACACATAAGCTTACTGTAGATGGCCTCCAGATTGCAGGCCTGCCTAAGACCAGAGCGAAGGCAGCTTGTTAGGTACTACTCTATTTCAGGGGTTATGGGCAGCCTAGCTGTGTGGAGGAAAAGGTACTTTTTGTTCCTGTGAGTGTCCTTGTGTCGACCCTTGAAATTATTGAGCCCTTTGTTGTGATGTAATGTGATTGGTGGATTTAATAAAGTATTTAGAATGTGCGTGTGCGTGTGCGTGTGCGTGTGCGTGTGCGTGTGCGTGTGTGTGTGTGTCCCAGTAACTATGCATGCTGTGACGGGTGTCCCCTCTGCTCAAACAAAACCAAAGTGGGAAAAAAGAATCCCAGGAGAATTGTCCTGATCAAGATCATTCAACTAACCATTGGCCCAGATATAAAGACACACAGACGAGTGGGGCAGTAAGTTGGAATGAGTCATCTCAGACATTCACATAAAGCATTCACACACGTACAGTGCATTCAGAAAGTATTCAGACCCCTTCACTTCCATATTAGTTAAATTACAGCCTTATTCTAAAATGGATTCAATACATGTTTTCCCTCATCAATCTACACACAATACCCCATAATGACAAAGTGAAAACAGGTTTTCTGAAATGTTAGCACATTTAAAAAAATATTAAAAATATTGTATTTGGGGAGTTTCTCCCATTCTTCTCTGCAGATCCTCTCAAGCTCTGTCAGGTTGGATGGGGATTTTCAGGTCTCTCCAGAGAGGTTCCACTGGGCTCTATCTGGGCCTCTCAAGGGCATTCAGGAACATGTCCCCGAAGCAACTCCTGCATAGTGAGATCCATATGGTCATACTATTGTGTATTCTGGGGCTTGGCTGTACCTTGCCATAGGTTTACACTCTAGGTTCTGGTACTCTTGCGTACTGCAAGTCCTTCCTGGGTTTTAAGCTTCATTCTCTGCAATGTTGTTCATCACCTGGGGTATATATATTATTATTTATACTCATCAGTATTAGTATGGCCTGATCCAAGCCGGACGGGGGTAAACAGTATATAACCCATGGCTTCCACTGTGCAGAGTGGATCGTACCATCACACACACACACACGAGACGGTGTGTTAACATGACTGTCTGCGATTGGTGTGTGACTGGCGTGTTAACATATTGAAAACCACAGGCTAGGAGAACATGTGTCATAATAATTCATGGGAAGGTGTTGGTCAGTGAAACAGCATATTATCCAAGAATTGACTGTTAACAGTCACATCCATGTGTTATGTCTTGTGCATAAATTAACTGGGTGTGTTGTGGGATGGAATTGATGGTCCATGTTATAAAGCAATGGAGGTTTCAAGAATATGTCATTAAAGTCAATGTACTGATGACATCTGAGATGATTTTGGCCCATAGCAGATTTAGTTTAGGTCAACTACATCATACATATTGCATTATTTGCCTTCATTTATGCCGTAAAGTATGTATTAACCTAGGGAATGTTATGTGTTCATGTTTTGATCCTCTTGATAAGTGCAGGGTCTGAAAATGTGTGGAAGTATTGATCATCTATGAGAATATCGCACGACGAGCAAAACGTTTAACTGTTTGATCCATAACAGGTTCATAAATAATAATACTGTCAAATTGTGGACATTTTGATAATGCCCTTTTAGTGTAGGAGCTGTTTGAAAAGACTGACACAATGTCTGCCTGGGATGGAGTTTTGGCCTGCCTGGTGACATCATTAGTTAGGTGGTGAATTAGCTAATAGACAGATAAGAATAACAAACAGCTCTGTCAATAACAGCTAGATTTCAGTTCTCCACTCACCACTCAGACCACTCCCAGACAGTCATAGCAAAATGATTGCTTGAGAAATGGCTAAGAAACCATTTTAGTTTATTTGGTCAACATTTTAACTGAAAACAATCACAGTAACGTACTTCATTTTTACCCAGAAATCATTTGATATTAGGATAAAAACAACTGCATTGGTCATTTAACATGGATCTGGTCTGTGGGGTCAGAGAGAAGTAGACAGTGACACGGCCTGATCAGCATGCCAACCAGCACACACAGATTATTATACAACACTTAGGAGCCATGGAGATAGCAGGAAGGAGGTGGTCCTTACTGTGCTCGCAATCACTCCTTCTCCTTATTTCACTCCTCTCTTGTTCATTCCTCTCTCTAGCACTCTTTTCTTTTCGTCTCTCTCATAATGAACATGCCTCTGTCCTGCATCCTTTCTAGGCGCTCGTTTTATTCTTCTTCTTTCTTTTCCCCTCATTCTGTCTCATTCCGTCTCATTCTGTCTCATTCCGTCTCATTCTGTCTCATTCCGTCGCATTCTGTCTCATTCTGTCTCATTCCGTCTCATTCTGTCTCATTCCGTCTCATTCTGTCTCATTCCGTCTCATTCCATCTCATTCCGTCTCATTCTGTCTCATTCCGTCTCATTCTGTCTCATTCCGTCTCATTCTGTCTCATTCCGTCTCATTCTGTCTCATTCCGTCTCATTCTGTCTCATTCCGTCTCATTCCATCTCATTCCGTCTCATTCTGTCTCATTCCGTCTCATTCTGTCTCATTCCATCTCATTCTGTCTCATTCCGTTTCATTTTATCTCATTCTGTCTCGTTCTGTATCATTCTGTCTCATTCTGGCTCATTCTGTCTCATTGTATCTCATTCTGTCTAATTCCGTCTCATTCTGTCTCATTCTGTCTCATTGTATCTCATTCTGGCTCATTCTGGCTCATTCCGTCTCATTCCGTCTCATTGTGTCTCATTCTGTCTCATTGTGTCTCATTCTGTCTCATTGTGTCTCATTCTGTCTCATTCTGGCTCATTCTGGCTCATTCTGTCTCATTCTGTCTCATTGTATCTCATTCTGGCTCATTCTGGCTCATTCTGACTCATTCTGTCTCATTGTATCTCATTCTGGCTCATTCTGGCTCATTCTGTCTCCATCCCGCTCTTTTTGTGCTCTGGCTCCTATTTATTTCCTTATTGTTCTTCCATGTATCTCTCTCCCTTTGCTCATCCCTCTCTGTCCTACACTTTCTTTAATTGTCTCAGTTTTCTAACTTTTTCACCTCTACTTATACCCTCTCCTCTTTCTTCGCACCTCTCCTCTCTCCTCTCTTCTCTATGTATGTGTGCGTGTGTGATATTGACAGGTGCAGCTAGATGGATGGTTCACCTGGGCAGTGTACTGTCCCTCGTTCACAGGGGCTCAGATGTGAGATATATGCTGTTCTAATACAGGTACCAGTCAGTTGTATTGAACAGAGTGGGAGAGTACAGTAGAGGCTGCTGTTCTGTATGGCCTTAGCCCTCTCATATAGTCCTCCACTGCTGTGTCTGTCTGGATGACTAGTGCACTGTGCAACACACACAAATCAAATATGAGTTTGAGAGAGGGAAGCGAAAATGAAAATGAATAGTAGTTAAAAAATAACCTGTAGCCTTTGTCCTGGCCCATAGAGAGAGAGAAAAAAAAATATATATATATAGAGAGAGACAGAGAGTTCACTATGTGAGACGGAACCTCTCTCCCCTCTCCCTCTCTCTCTCTCCCTCCTTGTTAGTAAGACAGACATGTGATGTGAATATTCTGATTGGCCAGTGGTATTAAATTAAGATGTCAACATCATTACTGCCAGGCGGTAACTATTCAGGGTGAACAGTCTCACTCACTACCTTATTTATGATAACCACATTACCAGCAGCATACCACCCTGCATACCATTGCTGGCTTGCTTCTGAAGCTCAGCAGGGTTGGTCCTGTTTGGGAGACCAGATGCTGCTGGAAGTGGTGTTGGAGGGCCAGTAGGAGGCACCCTTTCCTCTGGTCTAAAGGAACTATCCCAATGCCCCAGGGCAGTGATTGGGGACATTCCCCTATGTAGGGTAAGGTATTTTATACATTATTAAATGGGTGTCTTGACACTCTGTGTTCACTAAAGATCCCTCATAAGAGTAGGTGTGTTAAACCTAACCCTAACTCTTAACCCTAGACATAAATCTAA
>NC_060183.1:65544951-65597451 GCF_021184085.1 Oncorhynchus gorbuscha | reverse complement strand
CCCCTCTCCCTCTCCCTCTCCCCTCTCCCCTCTCCCCTCTCCCCTCTCCCCTCTCCCCTCTCCCCTCTCCCTCTCCCCTCTCCCCTCTCCCCTCTCTTCCCCCTCCCCCCTCTCCCCTCTCCCTCTCCCATCTCCCATCTCTTCCCCCTACCCTCTACCCTCTCCCCTCTCCCCTCTCCCTCTCCCCTCTCCCCTCTCCCCTCTCCCTCTCCCCTCTCCCTCTCTACCTGCCCCTCTCTTCCCCCTCTCCCCTCTCCCTCTCCCTCTCCCCTCTCCCCTCTCTTCCCCCTCTCCCTCTCCCCTCTCCCCTCTCCCCTCTCTTCCCCCCTCCCCCTCCCCTCTCCCCTCTCCCCTCCCCCCTCTCCCCTCTCCCTCTCCCTCTCCCCTCTCCCTCTCCCCTCTCCCCTCTCCCATCTCCCCCTCCCCTCTCCCCTCTCCCTCTCCCCTCTCCCTCTCCCCTCTCTACCTGCCCCTCTCTTCCCCCTCTCCCCTCTCCCCTCTCCCCTCTCCCCTCTCCCCTCTCTTCCCCCTCCCCTCTCCCCTCTCCCCTCTCCCCTCTCCCCTCTCCCCTCTCCCCTCTCCCCTCTCCCCTCTCCCCTCTCTTCCCCCTCCCCTCTCCCCTCCCCCTCTCTTCCCCCCCTCTCCCCTCTCCCCTCTCCCCTCTCCCCTCTCCCCCTCCCTCTCTTCCCCTCTCCCCTCTCCCCTCTCTTCCCCCCTCCCCTCTCCCCTCTCCCCTCTCTTCCCCTCTCCCCTCTCCCCTCTCCCCTCCCCTCTCCCCTCTCCCCTTTCCTCTCTACCCTCCCCATCTCCCTTCCATACCCTCTCCCTCACTCTCTCCCTCCCCCTCTCCTCTCTCCCTCCTCCTATCCCTTCTCCCTCACTACCTCCCCCTCTCTACTTCACTCTCTCTCCCCATCCCCTCCCTCCCTCCCTCTCTCTCTTTCCCTCTTCCCTCTCTTCATAACCCTCCCCTCTCCCTCTCCCCTCTCCCCTCTCCCCTCTCCCCTCTCTTCACCCCCGCCCCTCTCTCTCTTTCCCTCTTCCCTCTCTTCATACCCCTCCCCTCTCCCCTCTCCCCTCTCCCCTCTCCCCTCTCCCCTCTCCCCTCTCCCTCTCCCCTCTCCCCTCTCTTCCCCCTCCCCTCTCCCTCTCCCTCTCCCTCTCTCCCTCTCCCCTCTCCCTCTCCCTCTCCCCTCTCCCCTCTCCCCTCTCCCCTCTCCCTCTCCCCTCTCCCCTCTCCCATCTCCCATCTCTTCCCCCTACCCTCTACCCTCTCCCTCTCCCCTCTCCCCTCTCCCCTCTCCCCTCTCCCCTCTCTACCTGCCCCCTCTCCCCTCTCCCCTCTCCCCTCTCCCCTCTCCCTCTCCCCTCTCCCCTCTCCCTCTCCCTCTCCCTCTCTTCCCCCTCTCCCCTCTCCCCTCTCCCATCTCCCATCTCTTCCCCCTACCCTCTACCCTCTCCCCTCCCCTCTCCCCTCTCCCCTCTCCCCTCTCCCCTCTCTTCCCCTCCTCCCCTCTCCCCTCTCCCCTCTCTTCCCCCTCTCCCCTCTCCCTCTCCCCTCTCCCCTCTCTTCCCCCTCCCCTCTCTCCTCTCTCCCCTCTCCCCTCTCCCCTCTCCCTCTCCCCTCTCCCCTCTCCCCTCTCCTCTCCCCTCTCCCTCTCCCTCTCCCTCTCTTCCCCCCCCCTCTCCCTCTCTTCCCCCCCTCCCCTCTCCCCTCTCTTCCCCCTCTCCCCTCTCTTCCCCCCCCCTCTCCCTCTCCCCTCTCCCCTCTCCCCTCTCCCCCTCTCTCCCTCTCCCCTCTCCCTCTCTCTCTCTCCCCTCTCCCCTCTCCCCTCTCCCCTCTCTCTCTCCCCTCTCCCCTCTCCCCCTCCCCTCTCCCCTCTCCCCTCTCCCCTCTCCCTCTCCCTCTCCCCTCTCCCCCTCCCTCTCCCTCTCTACCTGCCCCTCTCTTCCCCTCTCCCCTCTCCCCTCTCCCCTCTCTTCCCCTCTCCCCTCCCCTCTCCCCTCTCCCCTCTCCCCTCTCCCCTCTCCCTCTCTTCCCCCCCCCTCCCCTCTCCCCTCTCCCCTCTCTTACCCCCCTCTCCCCTCTCCCCTCTCCCCTCTCCCCTCTCCCCTCTCCCCTCTCTTCCCCTCTCCCCTCTCCCTCTCTTCCCCCCTCCCCTCTCCCCTCTCCCTCTCTTCCCCCTCCCCTCTCCCCTCCCTCTCTTCCCCCCTCCCCTCTCTCCCCTCTCCCCTCTCCCCTCTCCCCTCTCCCTCTCCCCTCTCCCCTTTCCTCTCTACCCTCCCCATCTCCCTTCCATACCCTCCCCCTCTCCTCTCTCCCTCCTCCTATCCCTTCTCCCTCACTACCTCCCCCTCTCTACCTCACTCTCTCTCCCCATCCCCTCCCTCCCTCCTCTCTCTCTTTCCCTCTTCCCTCTCTTCATAACCGTCCCCTCTCCCCTCTCCCCTCTCCCCTCTCCCCTCTCCCCTCTCTTCACCCCCTCCCCTCTCTCTCTTTCCCTCTTCCCTCTCTTCATACCCCTCCCTCTCCCCTCTCCCTCTCCCTCTCCCCTCTCCCCTCTCCCTCTCCCCTCTCCCCTCTCCCTCTCTTCCCCCTCCCTCTCCCCTCTCCCTCTCCCTCTCCCCTCTCCCCTCTCCCCTCTCCCCTCTCCCATCTCCCATCTCTTCCCCCTACCCTCTCCCCTCTCCCTCTCCCCTCTCCCCTCTCCCCTCTCCCCTCTCCCCTCTCCCCTCTCCCCTCTCCCCTCTCCCCTCTCTACCTGCCCCTCTCTTCCCCCTCTCCCCTCTCCCCTCTCCCCTCTCCCCTCTCCCCTCTCCCCTCTCCCCTCTCCCTCTCCCATCTCCCATCTCTTCCCCCTACCCTCTACCCTCTCCCCTCTCCCCTCTCCCCTCTCCCCTCTCCCCTCTCCCCTCTCCCCTCTCCCCTCTCCCCTCTCCCCTCTCCCCTCTCTTCCCCCCCCTCCCCTCTCCCTCTCCCCTCTCTTCCCCCTCTCCCTCTCCCCTCTCCCCTCTCCCCTCTCCCCTCTCCCTCCCCTCTCCCCTCTCCCTCTCTTCCCCCTCCCCCTCTCCCCTCTCCCCTCTCCCCTCTCCCTCTCCCCTCTCCCCTCTCCCCTCTCCCTCTCCCTCTCTTCCCCCCTCCCCTCTCCCCTCTCTTCCCCCCTCCCCTCTCCCCTCTCTTCCCCCTCTCCCCTCTCTTCCCCCCTCCCCTCTCCTCTCTCCCCTCTCCCCTCTCCCCTCTCCCCTCTCCCCTCTCCCCTCTCCCTCTCTCTCTCTCTCTCTCCCCTCTCCCTCTCCCTCTCCCTCTCTCTCTCTCCCTCTCCCCTCTCTTCCCCCTCTCCCCTCTCCCCTCTCCCTCTCCCATCTCCCATCTCTTCCCCCTACCCTCTCCCTCGCCCCCTCCCCTCTCTCCCTCCCCTCTCCCCTCTCCCTCTCCCCTCTCCCCTCTCTACCCCCTCCCCTCTCCCCTCTCCCCTCTCTTCCCCCTCTCCCCTCTCCCCTCTCCCTCTCCCCTCTCTTCCCCCTCCCCTCTCTCCTCTCTCCCCTCTCCCCTCTCCCCTCTCCCCTCTCCCCTCTCCCTCTCTTCCCCCCTCCCCTCTCCCCTCTCTTCCCCCTCCCCCTCTCCCTCTCTTCCCCCTCTCCCCTCTCTTCCCCCCTCCCCTCCCCTCTCCTCTCTCCCCTCTCCCTCTCCCCTCTCCCCTCTCCCCTCTCCCTCTCCCCTCTCTCTCTCTCCCCTCTCCCCTCTCCCCTCTCCCCTCTCTCTCTCTCCCCTCTCCCCTCTCCCCCTCCCTCTCTCTCTCTCCCCTCTCCCTCTCCCCTCTCCCCTCTCCCCTCTCCCTCTCCCCTCTCTCTCCCCTCTCCCCTCTCCCTCTCTCTCTCTCCCCTCTCCCCTCTCCCCTCTCCCATCTCCCATCTCTTCCCCCTACCCTCTACCCTCTCCCTCTCTCCCTCTCCCCTCTCCCTCTCTTCCCCCTCCCCTCTCCCTCTCCCCTCTCTTCCCCCCTCCCCCTCTCCCCTCTCCCCTCTCCCCTCTCCCCTCTCCCCTCTCCCCTCTCCCTCTCCCCTCTCCCCTCTCCTCCCCTCTCCCCTCTCCCCTCTCCCTCTCCCCTCCCCTCTCCCCTCTCCCTCTCCCTCTCTTCCCCCTCCCCTCTCCCCTCTCCCTCTCTTCCCCCCTCTCCCCCTCCCTCTCCCCTCTCCCCTCTCCCCTCTACCCTCTCCCCTCTCCCCTCTCTCCTCTCTTCCCCCTCCCCTCTCCCTCTCCCCTCTCTTCCCCCTCTCCCCTCTCCCTCTCCCCCTCTCCCCCTCTCCCCCTCCCCTCTCCCCTCTCCCCTCTCCCTCTCTTCCCCTCTCCCCCTCTCCCTCTCTTCCCCCTCCCCTCTCCCCTCTCCCCTCTCTTCCCCCTCTCCCCTCTCCCCTTTCCCCTCTCCCTCTCCCCTCTCCCCTCTCCCCTTTCCTCTCTACCCTCCCCATCTCCCTTCCATACCCTCTCCCTCACTCTCTCCCTCCCCTCTCCTCCTCCCTCCTCCTATCCCTTCTCCCTCACTACCTCCCCTCTCTACCTCACTCTCTCTCCCCATCCCCTCCCTCCCTCCCTCTTCTCTTTCCCTCTTCCCTCTCTTCATAACCCTCCCCTCTCCCCTCTCCCTCTCCCCTCTCCCTCTCCCTCTCTTCACCCCCCCCTCTCTCTCTTTCCCTCTTCCCTCTCTTCATACCCCTCCCCTCTCCCCTCTCCCTCTCCCCTCTCTTCCCCCTCCCCTCTCCCCTCTCCCCTCTCCCTCTCCCTCTCCCTCTCCCCTCTCCCCTCTCCCATCTCCCATCTCTTCCCCCTACCCTCTTCCCCCTACCCTCTCCCCTCTCCCCTCTCCCCCTCCCCTCTCCCTCTCCCTCTCCCCTCCCCCTCTCCCTCTCCCCTCTCCCATCTCCCATCTCTTCCCCCCTACCCTCTACCCTCTCCCCTCTCCCCTCTCCCTCTCTTCCCCCTCCCTCTCCCCTCTCCCCTCTCTTCCCCCTCTCCCCTCTCCCCTCTCCCTCTCCCCTCTCCCTCTCTTCCCCCCTCCCCTCTCTCCCCTCTCCCCTCTCCCCTCTCCCCTCTCCCTCTCTCCCTCTCCCCTCTCCCTCTCCCCTCTCCCCTCTCCCTCTCTTCCCCCCCCCCTCTCCCCTCTCTTCCCCCTCCCCTCTCCCTCTCTTCCCCCTCTCCCCTCTCTTCCCCCTCCCCTCTCCCCTCTCCCCTCTCCCCTCTCCCCTCTCCCTCTCCCCTCTCCCCTCTCCCCTCTCCCCTCTCCCCTCTCCCCTCTCCCTCTCTCTCTCTCCCCTCTCCCCTCTCCCTCTCTCTCTCTCCCTCTCCCCTCTCCCCACTCCCCTCTCTCTCTCCCCTCTCCCCTCTCCCCTCTCCCTCTCCCCTCTCCCCTCTCTCTCTCTCTCTCCCTCTCCCCTCTCCTCTCTCTCTCTCTCCCCCTCCCCTCTCCCCTCTCCCCTCCCCTCTCCCTCTCTCCCTCTCTCTCTCTCCCCTCCCCTCTCCCTCTCCCCCTCCCCTCTCCCCTCTCCCCTCCCCTCTCTTCCTCCCCTCTCTCTCTTTCCCTCTTCCCTCTCTTCATCTCCCCTCTCCCATCTCCCATCTCTTCCCCCCTACCCTCTCCCTCTCCCTCTCCCCTCTCCCCTCTCCCCTCTCTTCCCCCTCCCCTCTCCCCTCTCTTCCCCCTCTCCTCCCTCTCCCCTCTCCCCTCTCCCCTCTCCCCTCTTCTTCCCCCCTCCCCTCTCTCCCCTCTCCCCTCTCCCCTCCCCTCTCCCCTCTCCCCTCTCCCCTCTCCCCTCTCCCCTCTCCCTCTCCCCTCTCCCCTCTCCCTCTCCCCTCTCCCCTCTCCCATCTCCCATCTCTTCCCCCTACCCTCTCCCCTCCCCTCTCCCCTCTCCCCTCTCCCCTCTCCCCTCTCCCCTCTCCCCTCTCCCCTCTCCCCTCTCCCCTCTCCCCTCTCTACCTGCCCCCTCTTCCCCCTCTCCCCTCTCCCCTCTCCCCTCTCCCCTCTCCCTCTCCCTCTCTTCCCCCTCTCCCCTCTCCCCCTCCCCTCTCCCCTCTTCCCCCCCCCCTCTCCCCTCTCTTCCCCTCTCCCCTCTCTTCCCCCCTCCCTCTCCCCCTCCCCTCTCCCTCTCCCCTCTCCCCTCTCCCCTCTCTCTCTCTCCCCTCTCCCCTCTCCCCTCTCCTCTCTCTCTCCCTCTCCCCTCTCCCCTCTCCCCTCTCCCCTCTCCCCTCTCCCCTCTCCCATCTCCCAATCTCTTCCCCCTACCCTCTACCCTCTCCCCTCTCCCCTCCCCTCTCCCCTCTCTTCCCCCTCCCCTCTCCCCTCTCCCCTCTCTTCCCCCTCTCCCCTCTCCCCTCTCCCCTCTCTTCCCCCCTCCCCCTCCCCCTCTCCCCTCTCCCCTCTCCCCTCTCCCCTCTCCCCTCTCCCCTCTCCCCTCTCCCTCTCTTCCCCCTCCCCTCTCCCCTCTCTTCCCCCCCCCTCTCTTCCCCTCTCCCCTCTCTTCCCCCTCCCCTCTCCCCTCTCCCCTCTCCCCTCTCCCCTCTCCCCTCTCCCTCTCCCCTCTCCCCTCTCCCCTCTCCCCTCTCTACCTGCCCCTCTCTTCCCCCCTCCCTCTCCCCTCTCCCCTCTCCCCTCTCCCTCTCCCTCTCTTCCCCCTCTCCCTCTCCCCTCTCCCCTCTCCCCTCTCCCTCTCCCTCTCCCCTCTCCCATCTCCAATCTCTTCCCCCTACCCTCTACCCTCTCCCCTCTCCCCTCTCCCTCTCCCTCTCTTCCCCCTCCCTCTCCCCTCTCCCCTCTCTTCCCCCTCTCCCCTCTCCCCTCTCCCCTCTCTTCCCCCTCCCCCTCCCCCTCTCCCCTCTCCCTCTCCCTCTCCCCTCTCCCCTCTCCCCTCTCCCCTCTCTCTCTCCCTCCCCTCTCCCCTCTCCCCTCTCCCCTCTCCCTCTCCCCTCTCCCCTCCCCTCTCCCCTCTCCCCCTCTCTCTCTCCCCTCTCCCTCTCCCCCTCTCCCTCTCCCCTCTCCCCTCTCCCCTCTCCCTCTCCCCTCTCCCCTCTCTCTCTCTCCCTCTCCCCTCTCCCCTCTCTCTCTCTCCCCTCTCCCTCTCCCCTCTCCCTCTCCCTCTCCCCTCTCTTCCCCCTCCCTCTCCCCTCTCCCCTCTCCCTCTCTTCCCCCCTCCCCCTCTCCCCTCTCCCCTCTCCCCTCTCCCCTCTCCCCTCTCCCTCTCCCCTCTCTTCCCCCTCCCCTCTCCCTCTCTTCCCCCCTCCCCCCTTCCCCCTCTTCCCCCTCTCCCTCTCTTCCCCCTCCCCTCTCCCCTCTCCCCTCTCCCCTCTCCCCTCTCCCCTCTCCCTCTCCCCTCTCCCCTCTCCCTCTCTCCTCTCCCCTCTCCCCTCCCCTCTCCCCTCTCTCTCTCTCCCATCTCCCCTCTCCCCACTCCCCTCTCTCCCTCTCCCCTCTCCCCTCTCCCCTCTCCCCTCTCCCCTCTCCCTCTCCCCTCTCTCTCTCTCCCCTCTCCCCTCTCCCCTCTCTCTCTCTCTCCCCTCTCCCCTCTCCCCTCTCCCCTCTCCCTCTCCCCTCTCCCCTCTCCCCTCTCCCCTCTCCCCTCTCTCCCTCTCTCCCTCTCCCCTCTCCCCCCCTCTCCCCTCTCCCTCTCCCCCTCCCCTCTCCCCTCTCCCCTCTCCCCTCTCCCTCTCTCTCTCTCCCCTCTCCACTCTCCCCTCTCCCCTCTCCCCCTCCCCTCTCCCCTCTCTCTCTCTCCCCTCTCCCTCTCCCCTCTCCCCCCTCCCCTCTCTCTTTCTCTCTCTGGGTTGAGGCTGAGTATGATGGATGTTCTCTCCTCTATGTGTCAGTGCTGTTTGTGTCTTAGTGGTGACACTGTTACCTTTGTGGCCCTGCTGCTGCAGCATAGACTGGACAAATCGAGCCCTGGCTCTGTCTGTTTCACAGGTGATATATGGCTAAATGTCACACATCTTACTCGGGACGCAGGTTCCATTTTACCCTTAGCTTGCCATCCACCACTGGCTCCACTGGTTTTATTATATGGTTTTTGAGATAGTAAAGAAAATGAATTGTTCTGAATCTGTATGGATAATTGGTAGACATTCTCAGTCACAGTCATTCCTTGCCCAGAGCTAAGAGCCTAATTAGGTTTCATCATTGACAGTCTAAGTTGTGTTTTTACTGCTCATCCTACAACATTAGCACTTCTTATTTGACTGTCCTTTTTCTTTGAGTCAGATAAAGACTTTCAGTTCTGCTGACTCATTATGGAGAGGAGGCGATCTGTCTGTCTGTGTTGGGTAATTATAAGAGTACTGTACTGTATGTGGAGGTCTTCTCTGTCTCCCTCTCTGCTGCTCTGAGCGTGAGCCTACAAGTGTGTGTGTGTGTGTGTGTGTGTGTGTGTGTGTGTGTGTGTGTGTGTGTGTGTGTGTGTGTGTGTGTGTGTGTGTGTGTGTGTGTGTGTGTGTGTGTGTGTGTGTGTGTGTGTGTGTGTGTGTGTGTGTGTGTGTGTGTGTGTGTGTGTGTGTGTGTGTGTGTGTGTGTGTGTGTGTGTGTGTGTGTGTGTGTGTGTGTGTGTGTGTGTGTGTGTGTGTGTGTGTGCTGGTCTGAGCTTGTTAGTGGGAAATGCTATAGCTGGAGCCTGGTCCCACTCCTTTTAATGAGCCAGTAGAATCAGGAGGTGTCATCATGGAGCATTGTAAGTGTTCTATTTATGTAGAGCGGAGCGGAGTGCTGTTCTGTTCCTCCTTCTGTTTGGAAAAATGATCTCATTGATCTCACTTCCCTCTTTCCCCTCCCTTCTTCTGTCTATTTTGTATTTCTTGTTTACTCCTCTCTCTCTCTCTCTCTCTCTCTCTCTCTCTCTCTCTCTCTCTCTCTCTCTCTCTCTCTCTCTCTCTCTCTCTCTCTCTCTCTCTCTCTCTCTCTCTCTCTCTCTCTCTCTCTCTCTCTCTCTCTCTCTCTCTCTCTCTCTCTCTCTCTCTCTCTCTCTCTCTCTGATATTGGGGTTCTCTCTGTCTTTTCCTGTGATAAAGTGCTCAGTGCAGAAGGCAAATATTGGACAGGAAATTGGACAGTTCAGGAAGTTCCTTATCTCCCCTACAACACCACACATACACACACACACACACAATGATTTTATACACCCAACCACATACCTACACAAAGACTGATAATAGTTTATTTTCTACCATCCCAGTTGACAAGTTGATGCCTTCCCCTACTAGTACAGCTTAGCTTCCCTGTCACATATGTAGAGTGCCATCTGTAGAGTGCCATCTGTAGAGTGACATCTGTAGAGTGACATCTGTAGAGTGACATCTGTAGAGTGACATCTCACGTGAAGGCAGTTGGTGAAACTCCCCATTTCTGTCAGCTCAGGAGCAGGCTCCCCACAGGGCAGTTCACATCCTTTCACATACAACTGAACCTCCAGAATCATCTGAGGGAGGATGGGGATGGAGGATAGAGGAGTAGGGCAGATGGAGGAGGATGGGGATGGAGGATAGAGGAGTAGGGCAGATGGAGGAGGATGGGGATGGAGGATAGAGGAGTAGGGCAGATGGAGGAGGATGGGGATGGAGGATAGAGGAGTAGGGCAGATGGAGGAGGATGCAAACAACCATGAACAACACATACAGTACAACACATACAGTACAACACATACAGTACAACACATACAGTACAACACATACAGTACAACACATACAGTACACACGTACACACACTCACTCAGATGGTAAGTAGGAGCAGGAGCCTGTTTCCTCTTTCTGTGGCGTGAAGCAGCTTGATGTACTAATACACCCCCTGGACAGGACACAAGTCTATCACAGGGCCTTACCCCCAATCTATCAACCTTAATGCTGAGTGCCAAGCAGAGACGCGTTGGGTCCTATTTTTACAGTCTGGTGTGACTCGGCTGCGACCAAACTCCCAACCTTCCAAACTTAGTCGGACATTCTAGCCATAAGGCCACAGAATTGTCCCATGAAACGTGATGCCAGGAGCCAGTCCATGTGTGTGTCTCTGGGGACCTTTGTCTTGCTTTGTCTTGCTGACCTTGAGAGAGAGGTTGTTGTCCTGGCACCACTCTGCCAGGTCACTGACCTCCTCCCGATTGGCTGTCTCATCGTCGATGGTGATCAGGCCAACCACCATCGTGTCGTCAGCAAACTTAATGATGGTGGAGTTGTGCACGGCCACACAGTCGTAGGTGAACAGGGAGCACAGGAGGGGACTAAGCACACACCCCTGAGGTGCCCTGTGTTGAGGGTCAGCATGGCAAATATTCCTACCTACACCACCTGGGGGCGGCCCATCAGGAAGTCTGGGATGCAGTTGCAAAGGGAGGTGTTCAGTCCCAAGGTCCTTAGCTTAGTGATGAGCTTGGAGGGCACTATGGTGTTGAACGCTGAGCTATAGTCAATGAACAGCATTCTCACGTATGTGTTGCTTTTGGCCAGGTGGGAGAGGGTGGTATGGAGTGCAATAGAGATTGCATCATCTGTAGATCTGTTTAGGTGGTATGTGAATTGGAGTGGGTCTAGGGTGTCTGGGATGATGGTGTTGATGTGGGCCATGACCAGCCTTTCAAATAATTGCATGGCTACAGATGTGAGTGTGAGTGATAGTCATGTAGACAGGTTACCTTGCCATTCTTGGGCACAGGGACTATGGTGGTCTGTTTGAAACATGTAGCTATTACAGACTGGGCCAGAAAGAGGTTGAGAATGTCAGTGAAAACATTTTCCTGCTCTGTCTGTCTGTCTGTCTGTCTGTCTGTCTGTCTGTCTGTCTGTCTGTCTGTCTGTCTGTCTGTCTGTCTGTCTGTCTGTCTGTCTGTCTGTCTGTCTGTCTGTCTGTCTGTCTGTCTGTCTGTCTGTCTGTCTGTCTGTCTGTCTGTCTGTCTGTCTGTCTGTCTGTCTGTCTGTCTGTCTGTCAGAATGGCCTGCAGATGAACAGCAGCTGGACAACATTAAATATTCAACACTGTTAATCATCCACATGGCTGTGGAGAAAACAGGAGGCACTAAAGCATGGATCTAGCCATGGTAGTGCACACACACCACACCACACCACACCACACCACACCACACCACACACACACACACACACACACACACACACACACACACACACACACACACACACACACACACACACACACACACACACACACACAGACACAGACACAGACACAGACACACACACACACACCACACCACACCACACCACACCACACCACACCACACCACACCACACCACACCACACACACACACACACACACACACACACACACACACACACACACACACACACACACACACACACACACACACACACACACACACACACACACACACACACACACACACACCACACACCACACACACACACACACACACACACACACACACACACACACACACACACACACACACACACACACACACACACACACACACACACACACACACACACACACACACACACACACACAGTGCACTTTTTTAGTTGTAATTATAAAGGATATGTTGTGAAACAGAAGGGTACAGAACATCCCAGATGTGTGTCTATCAGAACATTCAGTCTGTGTTGGAGACAGATAGTCATTAGTAGGTAATATTATTCACCACTAACCAGCCTTCTCTCTGAACATCTCTGAGGAGTACCTTACTGTGTGTGCATGTGAGCAAGCATGATTATCTCATGAAGGGAGTGGCAGAATGTGTAACGCACATCTATTTATTCTACCAATGATCAAGATTTTCCCCAGATACCAAGCTATCCTCTATATATCCTCTCTGTGGCCCAAGAAAGCAGTGTTAATGGGCAACACATTGAGTTAATAAGGTCAGTGGGAGGTGTCTAATGGAAGTGTAATGACAAAGGTAGTAAGGGGTCAATTCTTCCAGCCCAGAAGCCCTCTATAGCTCTATAGCCTGCTACAGCCTGGTGGGCCTGCTGACAGCAGCTGGTATTGTCTGTCTGACTGGGCTACAATGTGCAGACAGAATACAGCACATTGAAATAGCATGTTTGATCATATTTCAATACTAACAGATTTGTTAAGGCTTTGTAAGAACAAATTGATAACAACGCTTTGTTCTTCCATGTAGCTTGTAATTCATTTCTAAGATTAGAGTTGGTTGTTTAAGAAGACGTAACAGAGAATACGATATGTTATTCTCATATGAACTCCCTGCCCTATGTTTCTGTCCTGACAGTGGTTTTCTCTCTGCTGCACCATGTCAGACAGATCCGACTGTTACTGTGTGTATTATAATGCAACACCATCCCTTCACTCTCTTTGTATCTGTAAGCTCAGAGCCAGAGGAACAGCAGCCTGTCCGTGTGTGTAATGGACCTTGTCAGAGGTTTACAGTGGTGTCTGTGTTCATGCTGGGCTCACACCACACTGTCAAAAAAAACACTACTGAATTAGCCTTCACTAATATTTATCTCAGTCATGTCATTCCTCCTTATTTGAACACACACACACACACACACACACACACATGAATACACACAAACACACACACACAAATACACACAAACACACGCACACACACAAATACACACACACACTAAATGTTTTGTTTTTCTCCTGTTTTTCTCCCGTCTCCCGCTGTCCAGTTTCCATTACCTCATCTATCTCTCTCTTTCTCACCCTCCTCCTCTCCCTCCCTCCTCTCCCTCCCTGTCCATCTCTTTGTGATGTGATTGTGTGTGGGTGCACGTAATCATGGTGGGTCTGTGTGATTGGATTAGAACCAGTAATTATGTTTGTGTGCTGGGGGCTAGCTCAACTGTATGTCTGCAGCCAATCAAACAGCAGCTCTTTCTGATCTCTATAGGGAACACAAATCACAGTTCAGTTGGACCTCCAATAGCCACATAACCACAGGATGGAGAGGAGTACAGTGTGTGTGTGTGGGGGGGGGGTTGTTGTCCTGACACCACACTGCCGGGTCTCTGACCTCCTCCCTGTAGGCTGTCTCATCATTGTCGGTGATCAAGTCTACTACTGTTGTGTCATCAGCAAACTTAATGATGGGGTTGGAGTCGTGCTTGGCCACGCAGTCGTGGGTGAACAGGGAGTACAGGAGTGGACTAAGCATGCACCCTGAGGGCCCCCAGTGTTGAGGATCAGCGTGGCAGATGTGTTGTTGCCTACTCTTACCACCTGGGGTCGGCCCGCCAGGAAGTCCAGGATCCAGTTGCAGAGGGAGGTGTTTAGTCCTAGGGTCCTTAGCTTAGTGATGAGCTTTGTGGGCACTATCGTGTTGAATGCTGAGCTGTAATCAAAGAACAGAATTCACACATAGGTGTTCCTTTTGCACAGGTGGGAAAGGGCAGTGTGGTGTGCTATTGAGATTGCGTCATCTGTGGATCTGTTGGGGCGGTATGTGAATTGGAGCCTGCGGGCCTGCTCCTTGATATTGGCAGCTCTAGCCTTTAGCTCGGTGCGGATGTTGCCTGTAATCCAGGGCTTCTGGTTGGGACATGTACTTACGACCACAGTGACGACAACGTTGTCGATGCAGTAATTGATGAATCCGGTGACTGAGGTGGTATACCCCTCAATGCCATCAGATGAATCCCAGAACATATTCCAGTCTGTGCTAGCAAAACAGTCCTGTAGCGTAGCATCCGCATCATATGACCACTTCCGTACTGAGCGAGTCACTGGTACTTACGGCTTTAGTTTTGGCTTGTAAGCAGGAATCAGGAGGATAGAATTATGGTCAGATTTGCCAAATGGAGGTCGAGGGAGAGCTTTGTTGGCGTCTCTGTGTGTAGAGTAAAGGTGGACTAAAGTTTTTTTCCCATCTGGTTGCACATGTGACATGCTGGTAGAAATTCAAATTAAAGTTCCCAGTTACTAGGAGCGCCGCTTCTGGATGAGCATTTTCTTGTTTGTTTGGCCCTGTACAGCTCGTTGAGTGCAGTCTTAGTGTCAGCATCAGTTTGTGGTGGTAAATAGACAGCTACAAATAATACATATGAGAATTATCTTGGTAGATAGTGTGGTCTATAGCTTATCATGAGGTATTCTACCTCAAGCATGCAATACCTTGAGATTTCTTTAATATTAGACATCGTGCACCAGCAGTTATTAACAAATAAACACACACCCCCACTCCTCGTCTTACCAGACGTAGCTGCTCTGTCCTGCCGATGCATGGAGAAGCCAGCCAGCTCTATATTATCTGTGTCGTTGCTCAGCCATGTCTTGGTGAAACATAAGATATTACAGTTTTAATGTTCCATTGGTAGGATCGTCTTAATCGTAGATCGTCCAGTTTATTTTCCAATGATTGCACCTTGGCCAATAATACCG
Organism: Oncorhynchus gorbuscha; assembly: GCF_021184085.1. Taxonomy (NCBI): domain Eukaryota; kingdom Metazoa; phylum Chordata; class Actinopteri; order Salmoniformes; family Salmonidae; genus Oncorhynchus; species Oncorhynchus gorbuscha. The sequence goes on along the minus strand of NC_060183.1, from coordinate 65,583,092 downwards.
AGGGAAGTGGTGGTTTACCTATTCTTCTGCAAATTCTTACAAGGCACCCCGCCCTTCTCCCCCTTTTTCTCCTTATTTTCTTTGTGCTTATAACTGGGATTTGGTCCCCTGTCTCGACAAAGTAGTATATCCTTCAGGTCGGACTCATTAAAGAAATAATCTTCGTCCAGAAGCTCTTTTAGTCATGATTTTTATATTTCATTTGATGTTTATTTAACTAGGCAAGTCAGTTAAGAACAAATTCTTATTTTCATTGGCGGCCTGGGAACAGTGGGTTAACTGCCTTGTTGTTGTTTTTTACCTTGTCTACTCTGGGATTTGATCTTGCAAGATTTCGGTTACTAGTCCAACAGTCTAACTACTAGGATACCTGTCGCGATAGCAGCAATAGCTGCAACTTTATGTACAAAATGAGTTACAAAAAATGCCAAAAAAACAACAAAATAGCACAGTTGGTTAGGAGCCCGTAAAACAGCAGCCCTCCCCTCCGGCAAAATTATATCATGCCAACTATTCATGGAAACTGACAATTTGTCTCCAAAAAAAGAATCCAACAGGATTCAATTCAAAGCCAACCCAAAGAGCACAGACGTCAATTCAACGTTTAATTGGCATTGGTTAACGGGATTTCATTAAAATGACATGGAAACAATGTTGAGTCAACCAGTGTGTGCCCAGTGGGAAGCCTCTCTGTTCAATCAGTCAAATGCAGTGCTGAGAACCATGAATCATTGAATTAGATGGACAGCATGGCTGATCCTTCATGACAAATGTTGTTATTAAAAAAGGGAGACCTTATATAAATACATTTGATTGCATTTGATTAATAGTCCCAACCCTCTCTCTCTCTCTCTCTCTCTTAAATAAAGGGAGAGAGAGCGAGAAAGAGGGAGAGTTGATTGTGTATGCGTGCCTCAGCTCCTGTTCCCAGCCATCAATCTATAAATACAATAAACTGATGTCATTTAACGTTATTAAACTCACTAAATATCCTCCAGGTGGTATCACTGTAATATCTATTATCCCCCTCTCTCTCGCTTTCTCTGTCACACACTCATCCCCTCTAATTTCACCACACACACCGCTCTCTCCCTCTATCTCTCTCTTGCTTGCTCTCTCTCTCTCTTGCTCTCTCTCATGTGTGTGTAACTGTAGTTGGGAGGATGTGTTCACTCTCTGGTGGCTCTCTGCTACATTAAACGCAATGCAAAACTCACATAACTCTATCCCAAGACTAGATGACCTGCCACCCCTCCTCTTCCTCTACTTCCCCATTCTCTATATCCATCCCTCCTCCTCCTCTACCTCCCCACTCTCTATATCCATCCCTCCTCTTCCTCTACTCCCCCACTCTCTATATCCATCCCTCCTCCTCCTCTACTCCCCCACTCTCTATATCCATCCCTCCTCCTCCTCTACTTCCCCATTCTCTATATCCATCCCTCCTCCTCCTCTACTTCCCCATTCTCTATATCCATCCCTCCTCCTCCTCTACTTCCCCACTCTCTGTATCCATCCCTCCTCCTCCTCTACTTCCCTACTCTCTATATCCATCCCTCCTCTTCCTCTACTCCCCCACTCTCTATATCCATCCCTCCTCCTCCTCTACTTCCCCATTCTCTATATCCATCCCTCCTCTTCCTCTACTTCCCCACTCTCTATATCCATCCCTCCTCCTCCTCTACTTCCCCATTCTCTATATCCATCCCTCCTCCTCCTCTACTTCCCCACTCTCTATATCCATCCCTCCTCTTCCTCTACTTCCCCCTCTCTATATCCATCCCTCCTCCTCCTCTACTTCCCCACTCTCTATATCCATCCCTCCTCCTCCCTCCTTCCCTCTATCCATTCCTCCTCTACTTCCCCACTCTCTATATCCATCCCTCCTCCTCCTCTACTTCCCTACTCTCTATATCCATCCCTCCTCCTCCTCTACTTCCCCACTCTCTATATCCATCCCTCCTCCTCCTCTACTTCCCCCATTCTCTATATCCATCCTCCTCCTCTACTTCCCCACTCTCTGTATCCATCCCTCCTCCTCCTCTACTTCCCTACTCTCTATATCCATCCCTCCTCTTCCTCTACTTCCCCATTCTCTATATCCATCCCTCCTCCTCCTCTACTTCCCCATTCTCTATATCCATCCCTCCTCCTCCTCTACTTCCCCATTCCCTATATCCATCCCTCCTCCTCCTCTACTTCCCCACTCTCTATATCCATCCCTCCTCCTCCTCCTCTACTTCCCTACTCTCTATATCCATCCCTCCTCCTCCTCTACTTCCCCACTCTCTATATCCATCCCTCCTCCTCCTCTACTTCCCTACTCTCTATATCCATCCTTCTCCTCCTCTACTTCCCCACTCTCTATATCCATCCCTCCTCCTCCTCTACTTCCCCATTCTCTATATCCATCCCTCCTCCTCCTCTACTTCCCCACTCTCTGTATCCATCCCTCCTCCTCCTCTACTTCCCTACTCTCTATATCCATCCCTCCTCTTCCTCTACTCCCCCACTCTCTATATCCATCCCTCCTCCTCCTCTACTTCCCCATTCTCTATATCCATCCCTCCTCTTCCTCTACTTCCCACTCTCTATATCCATCCCTCCTCCTCCTCTACTTCCCCATTCTCTATATCCATCCCTCCTCCTCCTCTACTTCCCCACTCTCTATATCCATCCCTCCTCTTCCTCTACTTCCCCACTCTCTATATCCATCCCTCCTCCTCCTCTACTTCCCCACTCTCTATATCCATCCCTCCTCCTCCTCTACTTCCCTACTCTCTATATCCATCCCTCCTCCTCCTCTACTTCCCCACTCTCTATATCCATCCCTCCTCCTCCTCTACTTCCCTACTCTCTATATCCATCCCTCCTCCTCCTCTACTTCCCCACTCTCTATATCCATCCCTCCTCCTCCTCTACTTCCCCATTCTCTATATCCATCCCTCCTCCTCCTCTACTTCCCCACTCTCTGTATCCATCCCTCCTCCTCCTCTACTTCCCTACTCTCTATATCCATCCCTCCTCTTCCTCTACTTCCCCATTCTCTATATCCATCCCTCCTCCTCCTCTACTTCCCCATTCTCTATATCCATCCCTCCTCCTCCTCTACTTCCCCATTCTCTATATCCATCCCTCCTCCTCCTCTACTTCCCCACTCTCTGTATCCATCCCTCCTCCTCTACTTCCCTACTCTCTATATCCATCCCTCCTCTTCCTCTACTTCCCCACTCTCTGTATCCATCCCTCCTCCTCCTCTACTTCCCTACTCTCTATATCCATCCCTCCTCTTCCTCTACTTCCCCACTCTCTATATCCATCCCTCCTCCTCCTCTACTTCCCCACTCTCTATATCCATCCCTCCTCCTCCTCTTCATCGCCTCCACCCCTACTTCCCCACTCTCTATATCCATCCCCCTCCTCCTCTACTTCCCCACTCTCTGTATCCATCCCTCCTCCTCTACTTCCCCACTCTCTATATCCATCCCTCCTCCTCCTATACTCCCCCACTCTCTATATCCATCCCTCCTCCTCCTCTACTTCCCCACTCTCTGTATCCATCCCTCCTCCTCCTCTACTTCCCCACTCTCTATATCCATCCCTCCTCCTCCTCTACTCCCCCACTCTCTATATCCATCCCTCCTCCTCCTCTACTTCCCCACTCTCTATATCCATCCCTCCTCCTCCTCTACTCCCCCACTCTCTATATCCATCCCTCTTCCTCCTCTACTTCCCCACTCTCTATATCCATCCCTCCCTCTCATCTACTCTCCCACTCTCTATATCCATCCCTCCTCCTCCTCTACTTCCCCACTCTCTATATCCATCCCTCCTCCTCCTATACTCCCCCACTCTCTGTATCCATCCCTCCTCCTCCTATACTCCCCCACTCTCTGTATCCATCCCTCCTCCTCCTCTACTTCCCCATTCTCTATATCCATCCCTCCTCCTCCTATACTCCCCCACTCTCTGTATCCATCCCTCCTCCTCTACTCCCCCACTCTCTGTATCCATCCCTCCTCCTCCTCTACTTCCCCACTCTCTATATCCATCCCTCCTCCTCCTATACTCCTCCACTCTCTGTATCCATCCCTCCTCCTCCTCTACTTCCCCATTCTCTATATCCATCCCTCCTCCTCCTATACTCCCCCACTCTCTATATCCATCCCTCCTCCTCCTCTACTTCCCCATTCTCTATATCTATCCCTTCTCCTCCTCTACTTCCCCACTCTCTGTATCCATCCCTCCTCCTCCTCTACTTCCCCACTCTCTGTATCCATCCCTCCTCCTCCTCTACTTCCCCACTCTCTGTATCCATCCCTCCTCCTCCTCTACTTCCCCACTCTCTGTATCCATCCCTCCTCCTCCTCTACTTCCCCACTCTCTATATCCATCCCTCCTCCTCCTCTACTTCCCCACTCTCTGTATCATCCCTCCTCCTCTACTTCCCCACTCTCTGTATCCATCCCTCCTCCTCCTCTACTTCCCCACTCTCTATATCCATCCCTCCTCCTCCTCTACTTCCCCACTCTCTGTATCCATCCCTCCTCCTCCTCTACTTCCCCACTCTCGGTATCCATCCCTCCTCCTCCTCTACTTCCCCACTCTCTGTATCCATCCCTCCTCCTCCTCTACTTCCCCATTCTCTATATCCATCCCTCCTCCTCCTCTACTTCCCCACTCTCTATATCCATCCCTCCTCCTCCTCTACTTCCCCACTCTCTGTATCCATCCCTCCTCCTCCTCTACTTCCCCACTCTCTGTATCCATCCCTCCTCCTCCTCTACTTCCCCACTCTCTGTATCCATCCCTCCTCCTCCTCTACTTCCCCACTCTCTATATCCATTCCTCTTCCTCCTCTTCTTTTTTGGAGGGTCAGGGTGAGAGAGAGATAAAGCCTGGAGAGCACCTGCCTCTGTTAATGCACACACATATGGACTCACACAAACTCAATCACCACACATACACACTCAATCACCACACACACACAGTCAATCACCACACACACACACACACACACACACACACACACACACACACACACACACACACACACACACACACACACACACACACACACACACACACACACACACACACACACACACACACACACACACACACACACACACACACACACACACACACACTCAATCACCACACACACACACACACACTCAATCACCACACACACACAGTCAATCGCCCTACATACACACACTTAGGGGATATTGAATAGTGAATTCATTCCTTATTGTCCCATTCATTGATGAATAAAATATGGTATGGGTGTGCATAGATTCATGAGCAATGTCTAACGATCCAATTCTATTTTTAAATAACATACATCTAATATCACATACAGAATAATGTTGGAATAATGTGTTGTAGGCTACTGCTCTAGATGTGTTGAGGGCAGAGAAGTGTTTATCAGAGAACACTGTGTATTCCCCTCTTTCATCTTTCTTCTCTTTTTACCCTCTTCCTCTCTGGCGCTCATCTATAATTCAGAACCATCATTTGGTTTAGCTGAAATGGTGCTGTGAGGAAACAAATGGATTTGATGTGATGTGAGGGTGGGTGCAGGGCAGGAACAAATGGATTTGATGTGAGTTGAGGGTGGGTGCAGGGCAGGAACAAATGGATTTGATGTGAGTTGAGGGTGGGTGCAGGGCAGGAACAAATGGATTTGATGTGAGTTGAGGGTGGGTGCAGGGCAGGAACAAATGGATTTGATGTGAGTTGAGGGTGGGTGCAGGGCAGGAACAAATGGATTTGATGTGAGTTGAGGGTGGGTGCAGGGCAGGAACAAATGGGTTTGATGTGATGTGAGGGTGGGTGCAGGGCAGGAACAAATGGATTTGATGTGAGTTGAGGGTGGGTGCAGGGCAGGAACAAATGGATTTGATGTGATGTGAGGGTGGGTGCAGGGCAGGAACAAATGGATTTAATGTGAGTTGAGGGTGGGTGCAGGGCAGGAACAAATGGATTTGATGTGATGTGAGGGTGGGTGCAGGGCAGGAACAAATGGATTTGATGTGATGTGAGGGTGGGTGCAGGGCAGGGCAGGAACAAATGGATTTGATGTGATGTGAGGGTGGGTGCAGGGCAGGAACAAATGGATTTGATGTGATGTGAGGGTGGGTGCAGGGCAGGAACAAATGGATTTGATGTGATGTGAGGGTGGGTGCAGGGCAGGAACAAATGTATTTGATGTAATAATAATAATAATAATAATATATGCCATTTAGCAGACGCTTTTATCCAAAGCGACTTGATGTGATGTGAGGGTGGGGCAGGGCAGGGCAGGAACAAATGGATTTGATGTTGAGGGTGGGTGCAGGGCAGGAACAAATGGATTTGATGTGATGTGAGGGTGGGTGCAGGGCAGGAACAAATGGATTTGATGTGATGTGAGGGTGGGTGCAGGGCAGGAACAAATGGATTTGATGTGATGTGAGGGTGGGTGCAGGGCAGGGCAGGAACAAATGGATTTGATGTGATGTGAGGGTGGGTGCAGGGCAGGAACAAATGGATTTGATGTGATGTGAGGGTGGGTGCAGGGCAGGGCAGGAACAAATGGGTTTGATGTGATGTGAGGGTGGGTGCAGGGCAGGAACAAATGGATTTGATGTGATGTGAGGGTGGGTGCAGGGCAGGAACAAATGGATTTGATGTGATGTGAGGGTGGGTGCAGGGCAGGAACAAATGGATTTGATGTGATGTGAGGGTGGGTGCAGGGCAGGAACAAATGGATTTGATGTGATGTGAGGGTGGGTGCAGGGCAGGAACAAATGGGTTTGATGTGATGTGAGGGTGGGTGCGGGGCAGGAACAAATGGGTTTGATGTGATGTGAGGGTGGGTGCAGGGCAGGAACAAATGGGTTTGATGTGATGTGAGGGTGGGTGCAGGGCAGGAACAAATGGGTTTGATGTGATGTGAGGGTGGGTGCAGGGCAGGAACAAATGGGTTTGATGTGATGTGAGGGTGGGTGCAGGGCAGGAACAAATGGGTTTGATGTGATGTGAGGGTGGGTGCAGGGCAGGAACAAATTGATTTGATCTGATGTGAGGGTGGGTGCAGGGCAGGAACAAATGGATTTGATGTGATGTGAGGGTGGGTGCAGGGCAGGGCAGGAACAAATGGATTTGATGTGATGTGAGGGTGGGTGCAGGGCAGGAACAAATGTATTTGATGTGATGTGAGGGTGGGTGCAGGGCAGGGCAGGAACAAATGGATTTGATGTGATGTGAGGGTGGGTGCAGGGCAGGAACAAATGGATTTGATGTGATGTGAGGGTGGGTGCAGGGCAGGAACAAATGGATTTGATGTGATGTGAGGGTGGGTGCAGGGCAGGAACAAATGGATTTGATGTGATGTGAGGGTGGGTGCAGGGCAGGGCAGGAACAAATGGATTTGATGTGATGTGAGGGTGGGTGCAGGGCAGGAACAAATGGATTTGATGTGATGTGAGGGTGGGTGCAGGGCAGGGCAGGAACAAATGGATTTGATGTGATGTGAGGGTGGGTGCAGGGCAGGAACAAATGGATTTGATGTGATGTGAGGGTGGGTGCAGGGCAGGAACAAATGGATTTGATGTGATGTGAGGGTGGGTGCAGGGCAGGAACAAATGGATTTGATGTGATGTGAGGGTGGGTGCAGGGCAGGAACAAATGGATTTGATGTGATGTGAGGGTGGGTGCAGGGCAGGAACAAATGGGTTTGATGTGATGTGAGGGTGGGTGGGTTTGATGTGGGCAGGAACAAATGGGTTTGATGTGATGTGAGGGTGGGTGCAGGGCAGGAACAAATGGGATTTGATGTGATGTGAGGGTGGGTGCAGGGCAGGAACAAATGGATTTGATGTGATGTGAGGGTGGGTGAACAAATGGGTTTGATGTGATGTGAGGGCAGGGCAGGAACAAATGGATTTGATGTGATGAGGGTGGGTGCAGGGCAGGAACAAATGATTTGATGTGATGTGAGGGTGGGTGCAGGGCAGGAACAAATGGATTTGATGTGATGTGAGGGTGGGTGCAGGGCAGGAACAAATGGATTTGATGTGATGTGAGGGTGGGTGCAGGGCAGGAACAAATGGATTTGATGTGAGGGTGGGTGCAGGGCAGGAACAAATGGATTTGATGGTGAGGGGGTGCAGGGCAGGAACAAATGGATTTGATGTGATGTGAGGGTGGGTGCAGGGCAGGAACAAATGGATTTGATGTGATGTGAGGGTGGGTGCAGGGCAGGAACAAATGGATTTGATGTGATGTGAGGGTGGGTGCAGGGCAGGAACAAATGGGTTTGATGTGATGTGAGGGTGGGTGCAGGGCAGGAACAAATGGGTTTGATGTGAGAGGGTGGGGCAGGGGAACAAATGGGTTTGATGTGATGTGAGGGTGGGTGCAGGGCAGGAACAAATGAACAAATGGATTTGGTTTGAACAAATGGGTTTGATGTGATGTGAGGGTGGGTGGGAACAAATGTGATGTGAGGGTGGGTGCAGGGCAGGAACAAATGGGTTTGATGTGATGTGAGGGTGGGTGCAGGGCAGGAACAAATGGGTTTGATGTGATGTGAGGGTGGGTGCAGGGCAGGAACAAATGGATTTGATGTGATGTGAGGGTGGGTGCAGGGCAGGAACAAATGGGTTTGATGTGATGTGAGGGTGGGTGCAGGGCAGGAACAAATGGATTTGATGTGATGTGAGGGTGGGTGCAGGGCAGGAACAAATGGATTTGATGTGATGTGAGGGTGGGTGCAGGGCAGGAACAAATGCAGCTTAGTTCATTTTAGGCAAAAATTGGAGGGGGAAAAAGGGGCGGATCCTTAAGAGGTTTTAAAGACCAGGATTCACACGTATAAAGAGTCTCAGAGTAGGAGTGCTGATCTAGGATCAGTTTAGCCTTCTAGATCACAAATGACATGGACATAGGGGACCGGATCCTAGATCAGCACCCTGAGACGCTTGATACACACAGCCAAAGTCCTGTATGGTGGAGATAGGACAGTGAATAACATGTTAAACTTCACGCCTCTAATTCACTCATTATTGTTGTGATTATGAATATTACTGTTCTGCTGTTGCAAGATTATCATTCGCTCTGTCTCCTTTCTATCTTTTCCAAGATAATATAGTGATTATAAAGTAATGGGGCAGTATAATAAGGTTGTGAAGTGGTTGGAGTTGTTATTACTTATAAAAGTTCCGTTGTGGCTGGTTCAGTACTAGCTAGTCATTTACCTCACATACATACAGTACTCAGTCTCTCTCTCATTGTTATGCTAGTCAGTAACAGGAGGGTCCCTCAATGCCAACTGCTGCTGTGTTGTAGTGATAGCCTACCTTGTTCAAGGTAAAAAGTGCTTGAGAAAGAAAGACATTGTCAGACATTGTAGACACTGTTGTCCAGGGATAGACTGCCTAGGACACAGATAGTTCCTTACCTCCCATCTCATTTTTCCTTTCATGAGGCCTGAGCTGTTTACCCAGCTGGCTGGTGTTGTAACATTAATGTTTCATGGTCACTGATTGCCTGGTCTTACACAGCCAGACACCTTTGACATTTTGCTGGGAGAACAAATGTCACACAGACTACGAGAAAAGAGACTGAGAGACTTAGAAGCAGTAGAAATATGAGAGTCGTCATATTATGAAATGTCATAGGATGACAATATGTTTTATATTCAGCCACCAAAATGCATATCAGAATGTTCAGGGCAGCATGACTTGGTTGACTCTTTCTATTCCTGTTGTGTGTTGTTGTTTTAACTGCTCCAAGTAACAATTTAGTTAAGAGGCGAGGGGAGTGAGATATGGCTGATTTGACATGTTTTAATATCCAATTTTGTATCCTAGCTGCTGGTGTGTGATTCACAATCAAATCAAACGTTATTGACCACATACACATGTTTAGCAGATGTTATTGTGGTGTAGTAAAATGCTTGTGCTTCCAGTTCGGACAGTATTGAACAAGTAATATCTAACAATTTCACAACATATACCCAATACACACAAATCTAAGTAAGGAATGGAATGAAGAATATATAAATAAATGGATGAGCACTGTCAGCACGGCATAGACTATGATACAGTAGAATAGAATAGAATTATTATTATTTTATTTTTTAAATTTCACCTTTATTTAACCAGGTAGGCTAGTTGAGAATTTCTCATTTACAACTGCGACCTACAGTATATACTGTACATATGAGATGAGTAATGCAAGACATGTAAACATTATTAAAGTGACTAGTGTTCCATTTATTAAAGTGGCCAATGATTTCAAGTCTGTGTATATAGACAGCAGCCTCTCTGTGCTAATGGTGGATATTTAACAGTCGTTGAGATATTAGCTGTTTATCAGTCTCCTGGTGAACAGGCAGTGGCTCGGGTGGTTGTTGTCCTTGATTATCTTTTTGGCCTTCCTGTGACATCGAGTGCTGTAGGTGTCCTGGAGGGCATGCGCCCTGCGGTTGTGGGCCGTGCAGTTGCCATGCCAGGTGGTGATACAGCCCAACAGGATGCTCTCAATTGTCCATCTGTAAACGTTTTTGAGGGTTTTAGGTGCCAAACCACATTTCTTCAGCCTCCTGAGGTTGAAGAGGTGCTGTTGCGCCTTCTTCATCCCACTGTCTGTGTGGGTGGAGCATTTCAGTTTGTCAGTGATGTGTACGCTAAGGAACCACCTTCTCCACTGCTGTCCCGTCAATGTGGATATGCTCCCTCTGCTGTTTCCTGAAGTCCACGATCATCTCCTTTGTTTTGTTGACATTGAGTGAGAGGTTATTTTCCTGGCACCACACTCACAGAGCTCTCACCTCCTCCTTGTAGGCTGTCCCGTCGTTGTTGGTAATCAAGCCTACTACTGTTGTGTCATCTGCAAACTTGATGATTGAGTTGGAGGCGTGCTTGGCAACACAGTCATGGGTGTACAGGGAGTACAGGAGGGAGCTGAACACGCACCCTTGTGGGGCCCCAGTGTTTAGGATCAGCGTAGTGGAGGTTTTGTTTTCTACCTTCACCACCTGGGGGCAGCCCGTCAGGAAGTCCAGGACCCAATTGCATAGGCCAGGATTCAGACCCAGGGCCTCGAGCTTAATGATGAGCTTGGAGGGTACTATGGTGTTGAATGCTGAGCTATAGTCAATGAACAGCATTCTTACATAGGTATTCCTCTTGTCCAGATGAGATAGGAAAGTGTGCAATGTGATGGCGATTGCATCGTCTGTGGACCTATTGGGGCGGTAAGCAAATTGAAGTGGGTCTATGGTGACAGGTAAGATGGAGGTGATATGATCCTTGACTAGTCCGTCAAAGCACTTCTTCATAAGTGATTTGGTTCAGTCATTTAGTTCAGTTACCTTTGCACTCTTGGGTACAGGAACAATGGTGGCCATCTTGAAGCATGTGAGGACAGCAGACTGGGATAGGGAAAGATTGAATATGTTCGTAAACACACCAGACAGCTGGTCTGCGTATGCTCTGAGGACACGGCTAGGGATGCCGTCTGGTCCGGCAGCCTTGCGAGGGTTAACACGTTTAAATGTCTTACTCACGTCGGCCATAGAAAAGGAGAGCCCACAGTCCTTGGTAGCGGGCAGCGTCGGTGGCACTGTGTTATCCTCAAAGCAGGCAAAGAACGTGTTAAGCTTGTCCAGAAGCAAGACGTCGGTGTCCACTGGTTTTCATTTTGTAGTCTGTGATTGTCTGTAGACCCTGCCCCATAAGTCTCGTGTCTGAGCCGTTGAATTGTGACTCCACTTCGTCTCTATACTGACATTTTGCCTGTTTGATTGCCCTGCGGAGAGAATGCCTACTCTGTTTGTATTCTGCCATATTACCAATCACCTTGCCATGTTTAAATGTGGCGTTCGCGTTTCAGTTTTATGCGAATGCTGCAATCCATCCACGGTTTCTGTTTAGGGTAGGTTTTAATGGTCACAGTGGGTACAACATCTCCTATACACTTCCGGATAAACTCAGTTACAGTTTCAGTGTATATGTCAATATTATTCTCTGAAGCTACCCACAACGTATCCCAGTCCATGTGATCAAAACAATCAGTATATCCCGAGAGATGTCTCTGTGAAACAGAGTATGTTATAATCCCTGATGTCTCTCTGGAAAGAGACCCTTGCCCTGATTTCGTCAACTTTGTTATCCAGGGACTGAACATTAGCGAGTAATATACTCGGAGGTGGTGGGTGGTGTACACGCCTCCTACGTCGTACTAGAAGACCACTCCGAGAACCCTTTTTTTGCTGCCGTTGTTTTGGGTTGGCCTCTGGAATCAGTTCAATTGCCCTGGGTGGTGCGAACAAAGGATCCGCTTTGGGAAAGTCATATTCCTGGTCATAATGTTGGTAGTGCTGGTGAGTTACCATCGCTCTGATATCTAATAGTTCTTCCCGGCTGTATGTAATAACACATTTTTTTTAAACAATTGTAAGGAAAAAGCCATTTCAGAAATCCACATGACCTGTCAGTCTCCTGTTCAATGAAGCAAACTCTCTCCTGTCTCTAAAACTCCTAAAAGTATCTTAGGTAATAGTCATTATATTTATAGGAGAGTAAAAGAAGCTGCTCCATGAAGGGGCTTGGCTGTACCTGTAGCTTCCTGGTTTACACTGTAATTATGCGTGTGGTCAGAGTCAGTCAGCTTGCTTCAGCCTGTAGGTCACTACCCTGAAGAACACAACAGACACCTCTTACCACCTGCAGCTGCTTCTCTGATTGCTAGTTGAACACTCACACACCTCCACACCTGTTCCCTCCCAAAACAGAATGAGGATGGCACCATTGTCATAGCAACAATGCAATCAGAATCTATTTTCATCAAGGGTTTATTAGTTATAACAACATGTCCTTTTTAATAAATTCCCAAACCGATTTCCGTCCCTATTGTTGTGGTGTGTGTGTGTGTGTGTGTGTGTGTGTGTGTGTGTGTGTGTGTGTGTGTGTGTGTGTGTGTGTGTGTGTGTGTGTGTGTGTGTGTGTGTGTGTGTGTGTGTGTGTGTGTGTGTGTGTGTGTGTGTGTGTGTGTTCGAGCATAGGTGGTTTTGCTCGGGTGTAAGCATCTGCCTCTGGTGTAAGGTTGCATGTTCAAATCCAGCAACAGAAAGTCGTTTTTCAGATTCTTGTTTTTGTCTATCCCGAGCCTTAACCCTTACCTTAACCATTCAGAGTTAATAACATAGTTCATAAATGTATTACTAGACTAACCAAATGTTTTAACATCTGTAGAGGAGCCAACAGACACAAATAATGCAAGAGGTCAAAGGAAGGATGTCAGAGAACAAGCCTATCCCTAAGCTTAACCCTTAACTTAACCATTCAGAGTAAATGCCTGACTTTAAGATTTCGGAGTAACCAAAATGACCCCTCTGTAAACTGTATATTAGTGTTGTGATGGTAGCATTGACCCCTCTGTAAACTGTATATTAGTGTTGTGATGGTAGCATTGACCCCTCTGTAAACTGTTTATTAGTGTTGTGATGGTAGCATTGACCCCTCTGTAAACTGTATATTAGTGTTGTGATGGTAGCATTGACCCCTCTGTAAACTGTTTATTAGTGTTGTGATGGTAGCATTGACCCCTCTGTAAACTGTTTATTAGTGTTGTGATGGTAGCATTGACCCCTCTGTAAACTGTTTATTAGTGTTGAGATGGTAGCATTGACCCCTCTGTAAACTGTTTATTAGTGTTGTGATGGTAGCATTGACCCCTCTGTAAACTGTTTATTAGTGTTGTGATGGTAGCATTGACCCCTCTGTAAACTGTTTATTAGTGTTGAGATGGTAGCATTGACCCCTCTGTAAACTGTTTATTAGTGTTGTGATGGTAGCATTGACCCCTCTGTAAACTGTTTATTAGTGTTGTGATGGTAGCATTGACCCCTCTGTAAATGTTATATTAGTGTTGCGAATGATGGTAGTGTTGATTTCTGTGTAAACTGTAGTGTTGACTTTTGGACAGATGGTTGACCATGTGTTTAAAGAGGGCTGAAGGATCCTCTTCTCCTCTTCTCCTCATCCTCACCTATTTTTCTCACCTCTCCTCCTCTCCACTCGTCTCCTCTCTTCCAATGATCCCATTCTCCTCTCCACCTCTTTTCTCATGTCTACCTCTCTCTATTTCTCTTCCTCTAATCCTTTCCTCCTCTCCTCCTGTCCTCTCATCTCTTCCTCTCCTCTCGTCTTCCACTCTCCCTCTATTTCTCCCCTTTACCAGTGTAATGAGTTCTAATAGAGAGGGCCTGGGTGTGATCTGAATACTGAACACACCATCAGAGGCACCTAACGGACAGCGATCTGAAAGGACTGCTTACACATATTCATTAATCCGCATACAGACACACTCGCCAGCCGACCCCCAGCTCCTCCAGATGATTATATAGAGCTCAGTAGATATGACAGCCCAGATGGTGCTCTCTGACAAATCAATCAAATCATATTGTATTTGTCATATGCTTTGTAAACAACAGGTGTAGACTAACAGTGAAATGCGTACTCACGGACCCTTCCCAACAATGCAGAGAGAGAACAGAGAAATAATAGAAAAAGAATAACACAAGGAATAAATACACAATGAGTAACTCTAACTTGGCTGCATACACGTGGTACCAGTACCGAGTCAATGTGCAGGGGTACGAGGTAATTGAGTTAGATACACTACATGACCTAAAGTATGTGGACACATACATCTCATTCCAAAGTCATGGACATTAATATGGACTTGGTTAATGTTTTGCTGCTATAACAGCCTCCACTCTTCTGGGAAGGCTTTCCACTAGATGTTGGAACATTGCTGTGGGGACTTGCTTCCATTTAGCCACAAGAGTATTAGTGAGGTTGGGCACTGATGTTGGGCGATTAGACTCACAGTCTGAATTCCAATTCATCCCAAAGGTGTTTGATGGGGTTGATGAATGGTATCAAATACATCAAACACATTGCTTCCATGTGTTTGATGTCATTCCGTTCACTCCGTTCCAGCCATTATTATGAGCCATCCTCACCTCAGAAGCCTCCACCGGTTTCCACTTCACAATAACAGCACTTACAGTTGAGTGGAGCAGCTCTAGCAGGGCAGACATTTGACAAACTGACTTGCTGGTAAAGTGCCATCCTATGACGGTGCCACGTTGAAAGTTACTGAGCTCTTCGGTAAGGCCATTCTACTGCCAATGTTTGTCTATGGAGATTGCATGTCGGTGTGCTCGATTTTTATACACCTGTTAGCAACAAGTGTGAATCCAGAATAGCAGAATCCAGTAATTTGAAGGGGTTTCCACATAGTTTTGAATATATAGAGTATATACATATACCTATAGGGATAAAGTGACTAGACAACAGGGTAGATAATAAACAGTAACAGCAGCGTATGTGATGAGTCAAAAAAAAGGTAAAAAGGGTCAATGCAGATAGTTACATAGTTTACCAATAGCTACCCGGACTAACTATTTAACAGTCTTATGGCTTGGGGGTAGAAGCTGTTCAGGGTCTTGTTGGTTCCAGACTTGTTGCATTGGTAGAGAAAACAGTCTTTCACTTTGGTGGCTGCAGTCTTTGACCATTTTTAGGGCCTTCCTCTGACACCGCCTGGTATAGAGGTCCTGGATGGCAGGGAGATTGGCCCTAGTGATGTACTTTCCCGTAGGCTCTACCCTCCGTACCACCTCGTGGTCGGATGCCAAGCAGTTGCCATACCAAGTGATGATACAGCCAGTCAAGATGCTCTCAATGGTGCACCTGTAGTACTTTTTGAGGATCTGACGGTCCATACCGAAATTTTTCAGACTCCTGAGAGGGAAGAGGTGTGATGTGGACACTGAGCAACTTGAAGCTCTCGACCCGTTCCACTACAGCCCTGTCAATGTGCATGGGGGCGTGGTCGGCACTCTGTTTCCTGTAGTCCACGATCAGCACCTTTGTCTTGCTGACCTTGAGAGAGAGGTTGTTGTCCTGGCACCACTCTGCCAGGTCACTGACCTCCTCCCGATTGGCTGTCTCATCGTCGATGGTGATCAGGCCAACCACCATCGTGTCATCAGCAAACTTAATGATGGTGGAGTTGTGCACGGCCACACAGTCGTAGGTGAACAGGGAGCACAGGAGGGGACTAAGCACACACCCCTGAGGTGCCCTGTGTTGAGGGTCAGCATGGCAAATATTCCTGCCTACACCACCTGGGGGCGGCCCATCAGGAAGTCTGGGATGCAGTTGCAAAGGGAGGTGTTCAGTCCCAAGGTCCTTAGCTTAGTGATGAGCTTGGAGGGCACTATGGTGTTGAACGCTGAGCTATAGTCAATGAACAGCATTCTCACGTATGTGTTGCTTTTGGCCAGGTGGGAGAGGGTGGTATGGATTGCATCATCTGTAGATCTGTTTAGGCGGTATGTGAATTGGAGTGGGTCTAGGGTGTCTGGGATGATGGTGTTGATGTGGGCCATGACCAGCCTTTCAAATAATTGCATGGCTACAGATGTGAGTGTGAGTGATAGTCATGTAGACAGGTTACCTTGGCATTCTTGGGCACAGGGACTATGGTGGTCTGTTTGAAACATGTAGCTATTACAGACTGGGCCAGAAAAAGGTTGAGAATGTCAGTGAAGATATTTTCCAGCTCTGTCTGTCTGTCTGTCTGTCTGTCTGTCTGTCTGTCTGTCTGTCTGTCTGTCTGTCTGTCTGTCTGTCTGTCTGTCTGTCTGTCTGTCTGTCTGCCTGCCTGCCTGCCTGCCTGCCTGCCTGCCTGTCTGTCTGTCTGTCTGTCTGTCTGTCTGTCTGTCTGTCTGTCTGTCTGTCTGTCTGTCTGTCTGTCTGTCTGTCTGTCTGTCTGTCTGTCTGTCTGTCTGTGTCTGACCTCTCACCCCCTCTCATCCCCTTCTCACTCTCCTCTCCTTGCTACATGCCAGACAGCCGTGCCCTTTGGAACAAGGAGGGAAGTGGCTCTTTAATTGCCGCCCACTTAAAAGAGCTTGAGGATATTGAGGCAAAACAAAATCTCAAGGAAATCTCTTTCTCGGACGTGACACACACCAGTGTGTGTGTGCATTCGGGCCTGCATGTGTGTGTGTTTAGTAAGAAAGGGAGAGAGAGCAGGAGAGGAAAAGAGAGAGGGATCTGGGAAGTGAGAGGGAGAGCATAGTACAGCTCCACCAATACAGTGTGACCCAGTTAGAGACGAACACTGTTAATAAACAAGGTGGCTGGATGGCTGCATCATGTGTACCTACCTTTCCCTCTTCTCTTCTCTCATTATCCCTGTCTCATTCTCTCCCTGTCTCTCCCTCTATCCCACTCTCTCACAGCACCTACTGTCTCTATCTGTGTGTTTAGTTACCATAGTTCTACAATCAGCACTTTGACCTCTCTCTTCTTCTATGAAATAGCGTAGGCTTATATGAAAGCCCTAATGCAAAATCTGGCCCACTCCATATCTCCATTGGGGGGGGGGAGAAACGCATTGGAGAGAAAGAAAGTATTTTAGTGTATTATAGCTGTGTTGGGTATGAATAGCAACTGCACTTATTGGTGTCTGGCGTGTGTGAATGCTGTACAGAGCTTTAGACAGAGGCATTCAGAACCTCCCAATAGCTTTTAGACTAAATAACTGCTCTTTCATCTTGCATGCAGCAGGTATACGGGACATTTCACAGCAACAAGATTGTACCTGAAAGCATCTGTGGAATTGTATAAGAGTAGCATGTATTGTGAACGTATTTAGGTTTTAGGTCAAAGTACTTAGTAATGAGTTCCACTTTTTGTAGGCTACTGTATAAGCTTAGCCCCAGTGCTATCCCCAGCCTGCAGCTATCTCCATCCCTAACCCTAGTGCTATCCCCAGCCTGCAGCTATCTCCATCCTTAACCCTGGCCAGAGTCCTTGCCTATAGGAAGTGGCAACAGTAGCTTCTTGGGAGGCAGCCTTCCTCAGACTGAGCCGACAGGACAAAGAGCACACACACAGTGAAGGGCACTCAACATGTAATGCACTGACAAAAATGACTGGTTGATGATTGGTTGAAAGAAATTGATAATAAGAAGATTGTGGGAGCTGTACTGTTAGATTTCAGTGCACCCTCTGACATTATTGACCATAACCTGTTGTTGAGAAAATATATGTGTTATTGCTTTTCAACCTCTGCTATATCATGGGTTCAGAGCTATCTATCTAATAGAACTCAGAGGGTTTTCTTTAATATAATTTTCTCTAATGTCAAACATGTAAAGTGTGGTGTACCGCAGGACAGCTCTCTAGGCCCTGTACTCTTTTCTATTTTTACCAATGACCTGCCACTGGCATTAAACAAAGCACGTGTTTCCATGTATGATGATTCAACCACACAGTGTCTTGCAAAAGTATCCCTCCCCACACCCCATTTTGTTGCCTTACAACCTGGAATTTAAACATATTTTTGGGGGGGTTTGTATCATTTGATTTACTCAACATGCCGACCAATTTGAAGATTAAAAATATTTTCTATTGTGAAACAAACAAGAAATTAGACAAAAAAACTGAAAAGTTGAGCGTGCATAACTAAATTCAATACTTTTAGAGTAAACTTTTGCAGCAATTACAGCTGCCAGTCTCTTTGGGTATGTCTCTATAAGCTTGGCACACCCAGCCACTGGGATGTTTGCCCATTCTTCAAGGCACAACTGCTCGAGCTCCTTCAAAATGGATGGGTTACACTGGTGTACAGCAATATTTAAGTCATACCACAGATTGCAAGACGTTTAAATGTTTCCCCTTAAAAAAACTCACGTGTTGCATTAGCAGTGCTCAGGGTAAATTGTCCTGCCGGAAGGTGAACCTGTATCCAAATCTCAAATCTCTGGAAGACTGAAACAGGCTTCCCTCAAGAATTTCCCTATATTTAGCGCCATCCATCATTCCTTCAATTCTGACCAGTTTCCCGGTCCCTGCCGATAAAAAACATCTCCACAGCATGATGCTGCCACCGCCATGCTTCACTGTGGGGGTGGTGTTCTCAGGGTGATGAGAGCTGTTGGGTTTGCGCCAGATATAGCATTTTCCTTGATGGCCAAAAAGCTACATTTTACCATATGTTTGGGGAGTCTCCCACTTGCATTTTGGCGAACACCAAACATGATTGCTTATTTTTTCTGGCCACTCTTCCATAAAGCCAAGCTCTGTGGATTGTACTGCTTAACCTCTCTGAACTACCCATCCCGATCCGGGATAATTGTCATCAGCAACACTGAATAGCATAGCGCCACAGTCAAATAATATTACTAGAATATATCCATATTCATGAAATAACAAGTGCAATATTGCAAAACACAGCTTAGCCTTTTGTTAATCCACCTGTCGTCTCAGATTTAGAAATTATGCTTTACAGCGAACGCAATACAAGCGTTTGTGTACGTTTATCGATCCCTCGACAAAACAATAAGTACACTTAGCATCAGGTAACTTGGTCACGAAAATCAGAAAAGCAATCAAATTAATAATTTACCTTTGATGATCTTCGGATGTTTTCACTCACGAGACTCTCAGTTAGACAACAAATGTTCCTTTTGTTCCATAAATATATTTTTTCAATATCCAAATACCTCCGTTAGTTTGGTGCGTTATGCCCAGGAATCCACCGGAAAGAGCGGTCACGACAACGCAGACAAAAACTCACTCTGAGAGCCCCCACCTAGCCACTTACGCAATGTGGTTGTTCACGCTCATTCTTCAAAATAAAAGCCTAAAACTATGTCTAAAGGCTGTTGACACCTTAGGGAAGCCATAGAAAAAGGAATCTGCTTGATATCCCTTTAAATTGGCATTAAGGATGCATAAGAACAGAAGGGTTTCAAAATAAGAGGCACTTCCTGATTGGATTTTCCTCAGGGTTTCACCGGCAATATCAGTTCTGTTATACTCACATACAATATTTTGACAGTTTTGGAAACTTTAGAGTGTTTTCTATCCTAATCTGTCAAGTATATGCATATTCTAGCATCTGGTCCTGAGAAATTGGCTGTTTCCTTTGGGAATGTTATTTTTCCAAACATTAAAATAGTGCCACCTAGCTTCAAGAGGTTTTAAAGTGGTCCTATGGACAGATACTCCAACCTCAGTTGTGGAGCTTGGCAGCTCCTTCAGGGTTATCTTTGGTCTCTTTATTGCCTCTGATTAATGCCCTCCTTGCCTGGTCCATGAGTTTTGGTGGGCGTTCCTCTTTTGGCAGGTTTGTTGTGGTGCAATATTCTTTCCATTTTTTAGTAATGGATTAAATGGTGCTCCATGGGATGTTCAAAGTTTCAGATATGTTTTATAACCCAACCCTGATCTGTACATCTCCACAACTCTGTCCCTGACCTGTTTGTAGAGGTCCTTGGTCTTCATGGTCCCACTTGCTTGGTGGTGCCCCTTGCTTAGTGGTGTTGCAGACTCTGGGGCCTTTCAGAAAAGGTGTATGTACAGTTGAAGTTGGACGTTTACATACACCTTAGCCAAATATGTTTAAACTCAGTTTTTCACAATTGCTGACCTTTAATTTTAGTAAAAATTCCCTGTCTGAGGTCCGTCAGGATCACCACTTTATTTTAAGAATGCAAAATGTCAGAATAATAGTAGAAGTGCACCATTCCCTCCTGCTGCAGACCACCCCCAAAACATGATGATGCCACCTCCGGGCTTCACGGTTGGATGGTGTTCTTCGGCTTGCAAGCCTCCCCCTTTTCCTCTAAACATAACGATGGTTGTTATGGCCAAACAGTTAGATTTTTGTTTCATCAGACTAGGGGACATTTCTCCAAAAAGTATGATCTTTGTCCCCATGTGCAGTTACAAACCGTAGTCTGGCTTTTTTATGGAGCTTTTGGAGCAGTGGCTTCTTCCTTGCTGTGCTGCCTTTCAGGTTATGTCGATATAGGACTTGTTTAACTGTGGATATAGATACTTTTGTACTTGTTTCCTCCAGCATCTTCCCAAGGTCCTTTGCTGTTGTTCTCGGATTGATTTTGCACTTTTCGCACCAAAGTAAGTTAATCTCTAGGAGACAGAACACGTCTCCTTCCTGAGCGATATGATGGCTGCGTGATCCCATGATGTTCATCCTTGCGTAGTAATGTTGGTACCGATGAACGTGGTACTTTCAGGCATTTGAAAATTGCTCCCAAGAATGAACCAGAATTGTGGAGGTCTCCAATTCTTTGCTGATTTCTTTTGATTTTCCCATGATGTCAAGCAAACTGAGTTTGTAGGTAGGCCTTGAAATACATCCACAGGTACACCTCCATTGACTCAAATGATGTCAATTAGCCTATCAGAAGCTTCTAAAACCATGACATAATTTTCTGGAATTTTCCAAGCTGTTTAAAGGTACAGTCAATTTAGTGTATGTAAACTTCTGAACCACTGGAATTGTGATACAGTGATTTATAAGTGAAATAATCTGTCTGTAAACAATTGCTGGGAAAATGACTTGTAGATGTCCTTACCGACTTGCCAAAACTATAGTTTGATAACAAGATATTGTGAAGTGGTTGAAAAACTAGTTTTAATGACTACAACCTAAGTGTATGTAAACTTCTGACTTCAACTGTATACTGAGATCATGTGACACTTAGATTGCACAGAGGTGGGCTTTATTTAGCTAATTCTGTGACTTCTGAAGGTAGTAATTGGTTGCACCAGATCGTATTTAGGGGCTTCATAGCAAAGGGGATGGATACATGGATACATGTGCACGCACCACTTTTAGTTTTTTCATTAGTTTAAAACATTTTTAAACAAGTATTTTTTCTAATTTCACTTAAATTAAAGGTTGTAATGAAACAAAATAGGAAAAACACCAAAGGGGGGGGGGGTGAATACTTTTGCAAGGCATTGTATATGCATCAGCAACCACGGCAAATGAAGTCACTGAAACCCTTAACAAATAGTTTTGGAATGGGTGGCCTGTAATAAACTGGTCCTGAACATCTCTAAAACTAAGATCATTGTATTTGGTACAATCATTCCCTAAGTCCTAGACCTCAGCTGAACCTGGTAATGAATGGTGTGGCTGTTGAACAAGTTGAGGAGACTAAATTACTTGGTGTTACCTTAGATTGTTTACTGTCCTTGTCAAAATATATAGATTCAATGATTGTAAAGATGGGGAGATGTCTGTCTGTAATTACAAGATGCTCTGCAAGCTTTAGTTTTGTCTTATCTTATTGTCCAGTTGTGTGGTCGAGTGCTGCAAGGAAAGACCTAGTTAAACTGCAGCTGGCCCAGAACAGAGCGGCACATCTTGCTCTTCGTTGAAAACAGAGGACTAATATAAATACTATGCATGTCAGTCGCTCTTGGCTAAGAGGAAGAGAGACTGACTGCATCACTTCTTATTTTATAAGAAACCAGACATGCCACCAGGGGTCTTTTCACAGTCCACAAATCCAGAACAAATTCAAAAAAGCGTACAGTATTATATTAAGCCATTATTGCATAGAACTTCCTTCCATCTCATAATGTGCATATGAACAGCAAACCTGGTTTCAAAAAACAGATAAAGCAACACCTCACAGCACAATGCCTCTCCCCTATTTGACCTAGATAGTTTGTGTGTATGTATTAATAGGTAGTCTACGTGTTCCTTTTTTAAATGGATGTAGTTCTGTCCTTGAACTGTTCTTGCCTATTAATGTTCTGTATTATGTCATGTTTCATGTGTTGTGTGGACCCCAGGAAGACAAGGTGCTGCTTTCGCAACAGCTAATGGGGATCCTAGTCAAATACCAACAAACAAAAACACACACACACATTGGAGGCACAAAGGAGCAGATCCAGGCTGCACCACCCACACACACACCTCCCGCTGCACACGGAGAGAGGGAAAAGGGGGGTTACAGTTAATCACGCTGAGAGAGAGAGAGAGAGAGAGAGAGCAATAGAGAGAGCAAGATAGAGAGAGAGCAATAGAGAGAGCAAGAGAGAGAGAGAGAGAGAGAGAGAGAGAGAGAGAGAGAGAGAGAGAGAGAGAGAGAGAGCAAGAGAGAGAGAGAGAGCAAGAGAGAGAGATAGAGAGCAAGAGAGGTAGAGAGAGAGGCCTAAACCACACAAAAACAACACTAGACAACACAAAGCTTTTACTATCTCATCCTGGAATATATCAAGTCTGAGGTCATCTGCCTTTGACATAAAGAGCAGGAACCCAGACTTAATCAAAGAAATTGGAAATACAGACATTGTCATCCTACAAGAAACATGGTATAAAGGAGACGGACCCACTGTTGGCCCTCTAGGTCCTCATGTGTGCTACCTTTATCCCCCCAATAGAATCCCCATACTTTAACGATGACAGCTTTAACCATCCTAGATGGGGAGATCGACAATTTCCAGGCCCAGGGACATGTAATAGTGTGTGGTGATCTTAATGCCAGAACGTGACAAGAACCTGACACCCTCAGCACACAGGTAGACAAACACCTGCCTGGAGGCGACAACATTTCCTCCCCCCAGACACAACTATGACAACATAACCAACAAAAACAAGTCACAACTCCTGCAGCTCTGTCGGATGCTGGGTATCTACATAGTCAAGAATAGGCTTTGAGGGGACTCCTATGGTAGGTACACCTATAGCTTATCTTTTGGCAATAGTACTGTAGACTACTTTATCACTGGCCTCAACCCAGAGTCTCTTAGACCATTCACAGTCAGCCCACTGACACCCCTATCAGATCACAAAATTAAACTCTACTTGAACAGAGCTTTGCTCAATCATAAGGCATCAATGCCAAAGGACCTGAACAATATTAAGAAAAGCTATAAATGGAAGGAGAGTCGTGTGGAAATCTACCAAAAAACAATTAGGCAACAACCAATTCAATCCCTTCTCGACAATTTCCTTGACAAAAAATGTTTCACTGTAATAGTGATTGTGTAAACCTGGCAGTAGAAAACCTAAACAGTATATCTGACCTCTGAAAGGACCGACGCTGGAGATGAGAAGCAGGTACGGGGAGTTGAACACATAATGAGGAACAGACAGGTAACAAGACAGGACCAGGGTCAGCACACGGGTAACAACGACATACGAACATTAATGCAGCAGCTAGGAACAGACAGGTAACAAGACAGGACCAGGGTCAGCACACGGGTAACAACGACATATGAACATTAATGCAGCAGCTAGGAACAGACAGGTAACAAGACAGGACCAGGGTCAGTACACGGGTAACAACGACATATGAACATTAATGCAGCAGCGAGGAACAGACAGGTAACAAGACAGGACCAGGGTCAGCACACGGGTAACAACGACATATGAACATTAATGCAGCAGCGAGGAACAGACAGGTAACAAGACAGGACCAGGGTCAGCACACGGGTAACAACGACATATGAACATTAATGCAGAAGCTAGGAACAGACAGGTAACAAGACAGGACCAGGGTCAGCACACGGGTAACAACGACATATGAACATTAATGCAGCAGCGAGGAACAGACAGGTAACAAGACAGGACCAGGGTCAGCACACGGGTAACAACGACATACGAACATTAATGCAGCAGCGAGGAACAGACAGGTAACAAGACAGGACCAGGGTCAGCACACGGGTAACAACGACATATGAACATTAATGCAGCAGCGAGGAACAGACAGGTAACAAGACAGGACCAGGGTCAGCACACGGGTAACAACGACATATGAACATTAATGCAGCAGCTAGGAACAGACAGGTAACAAGACAGGACCAGGGTCAGCACACGGGTAACAACGACATACGAACATTAATGCAGCAGCTAGGAACAGACAGGTAACAAGACAGGACCAGGGTCAGCACACGGGTAACAACGACATATGAACATTAATGCAGCAGCTAGGAACAGACAGGTAACAAGACAGGACCAGGGTCAGTAACAAGACAGGACAGGGTCAGCACCCGGGTAACAACGACATATGAACATTAATGCAGCAGCTAGGAACAGACAGGTAACAAGACAGGATCAGGGTCAGCACACGGGTAACAACGACATATGAACATTAATGCAGCAGCTAGGAACAGACAGGTAACAAGACAGGACCAGGGTCAGCACACGGGTAACAACGACATATGAACATTAATGCAGCAGCTAGGAACAGACAGGTAACAAGACAGGACCAGGGTCAGCACACGGGTAACAACGACATATGAACATTAATGCAGCAGCTAGGAACAGACAGGTAACAAGACAGGACCAGGGTCAGCACACGGGTAACAACGACATATGAACATTAATGCAGCAGCTAGGAACAGACAGGTAAGGAAGGAACAAAGGAACAGCGAGGAACAAACCTGGGGAACTGGCACATATAGGGGAGGTAATAAACAGGGGATTGAGTCCAGGTGAGTCCAATAATCGATAATGTGCATGACGGGGGAAGGCAGGTGTGCATACTGATGGTGGCAGGAGTGCGTAATGCTGGGGAGCCTGGTGCCTTCGAGCCCCAGGGAGGTGGAGCGGGAGCATGCGTGACACTCTCAGCTTCCCTATCAAATCAAAACATTTAAAGCAGACAACCTAAGAAAATTAACAACAATGACAAATGGTTTAAAGAAGAAAGCAAAAACTTAAGAAAGAAATTGAGAAACCTATCCAACCAAAACCATAGAGACCCAGAAAATCTACGTCAACACCGTCGCTATCGTAATCACTAAAACAATACAGAAATACTCTATGGAAAAAGAAAGAACAGCACGTTAGAAATCAGCTCAATGTAACTGAAGAAACCATCAAATCCATGTAATCAAACGTGTGGTTAAAATTGGCAAAAAACACCCACATTTCTTTCCACAGAGCTGAGGGGTGAGACAGGGATGCAGCTTCAGCCCTCTTCCACATATATATCAACAATGATTGTGGACTTCAGGAAACAGCAGAGGGAACACCTCCCTATCCACATCGATGGAACAGTAGTGGAGAGGGTAGCAAGTTTTAAGTTCCTCGGCATACACATCACAGACAAACTGAATTGGTCCACTCACACAGACAGCATCGTGAAGAAGGCGCAGTAGCGCCTCTTCAACCTCAGGAGGCTGAAGAAATTTGGCTTTTCACCAAAAGCACTCACAAACTTCTACAGATGCACAATCGAGAGCATCCTGGCGGGCTGTATCACCGCCTGGTACGGCAACTGCTCCGCCCTCAACCGTAAGGCTCTCCAGAGGGTAGTGAGGTCTGCACAACGCATCACCGGGGGCAAACTACCTGCCCTCCAGGACACCTACACCACCCGATGTTACAGGAAGGCCATAAAGATCATCAAGGACAACAACCACCCGAGCCACTGCCTGTTCACCCCGCTATCATCCAGAAGGCGAGGTCAGTACAGGTGCATCAAAGCTGGGACCGAGAGACTGAAAAACAGCTTCTATCTCAAGGCCATCAGACTGTTAAACAGCCACCACTAACATTGAGTGGCTGCTGCCAACACACTGACACTGACTCAACTCCAGCCACTTTAATAATGGGAATTGATGGGAAATTATGTAAATATATCACTAGCCACTTTAAACAATGATACCTTATATAATGTTACTTACCCTACATTATTCATCTCATATGCATACGTATATACTGTACTCTATATCAGCGACTGCAGCCTTATGTAATACATGTATCACTAGCCACTTTAACTATGCCACTTTGTTTACATACCCATCTCATATGTATATACTGTACTCGACACCATCTACTGTATCTTGCCTATGCTGCTCTGTACCATCACTCATTCATATATCCTTATGTACCTATTCTTTATCCCCTTACACTGTGTATAAGACAGTAGTTTTGAAATTGTTAGTTAGATTACTTGTTGGTTATTACTGCATTGTCGGAACTAGAAGCACAAGCATTTCGCAACACTCGCATTAACATTTGCTAACCATGTGTATGTGACAAATAAAATTTGATTTGATTTGGTTTGATTTGAATTGACGAGGGCACTAGAACTGTGTGCAGCACCCAACCTCACCCTGCTAGAATCTGAAGTCAAATGTCTACTGACGATCTGGTGCTTCTGTCACCAAACAAGGAGTGCCTACAGCAGCAACTAGATCTTCTGCACAGATTCTGCCAGACCTGGGACCCTGTCAGTAAGACAAAAATAATGGTGATCCAGGACCACGAATACAAATTCCATCTAGACACTGTTGCCTTGGAGCACACAAAAAACGATGCATACCTCAGCCTAAACATCAGCGCCACAAGTAACTTCCACAAAGCTTCTATGTCATCAAAAGGAACATCAAATTCGACATACCAATTACGATCTGGCTAAAAATACTTAAATCAGTTATAATAACTCATTGCCCTTTATGGTTGTGTGGTCTGGGGTCCACTCACCAACCAAGAATTCACAAAATGGGACAAACACCAAATCCACGCCCCACGTAAAACACCAATAATGCATGCAGAGCAGAATTAGGCCGATACCCCCTAATTATCCAAATCCAGAAATCCAATCAAAGCAAATGTATTTATATATCCCTTCTTACATCAGCTGATATCTCAAAGTCATGTACAGAAACCCAGCCTAAAACCCCGAACAGCAAGCAATGCAGGTGTAGATGTACAGTGGCTAGGAAAACTCCCTAGAACGGCCAAAACCTAGGGAGAAACCTAGAGAGGAACCAGGCTATGAGGGGTGGCCAGTTCTCTTCTGGCTGTGCCGGGTGGAGATTATAACAGAACACGGCCAAGATGTTCAAATGTTCATAAATGACCAGCATGGTCAAATAATAATAATCACAGTAGTTGTCAAGGGTGCAGAAAATCAGCACCTCAGGAGTAAATGTCAGTTGGCTTTTCATAGCCGATCATTGAGAGTATCTCTACTGCTCCTGCAGTTTCTAGAGAGTTGAAAACAGGAGGTCTGGGACAGGTAGCACATCCGGTGAACAGGTCAGGGTTCCATAGCCGCAGGCAGAAGAGTTGAAACTGGAGCAGCAGCACGGCCAGGTGGACTGGGGACAGCAAGGAGTCATCATGCCAGGTAGTCCTGAGGCATGGTCCTAGGGCTCAGGTCCTCCGAGAGAGAGAAAGAAAGAGAGAAAGAGATAATTAGAGTGAGCATACTTAAATTCACACAGGACACAGGATAAGACAGGAGAAGTACTCCAGATATAACAGACTGACCCTAGCCCCCCGACACATAAACTACTGCAGCATAAATACTGGAGGCTGGGACAGGAGGGGTCAGGAGACACTGTGGCCTCATCCGATGATACCTCCAGAAAGGGCCAAACAGGCAGGATATAACCCCACCCACTTTGTCATAGCACAGCCCCCACACCACTAGGGGGATATCTTCAACCACCAACTTACCATCCTGAGACAAGGCCGAGTATAGCCCACAAAGATCTCCGCCACGGCACAACCCAAAGGGGGCGCCAACCCAGACAGGAAAATCACGTCAGTGACTCAACCCACTCAAGTGATGCACCCCTCCTAGGGACGGCATGGAAGAGCACCAGTAAGCCAGTGACTCAGCCCTGTACAATGGTTAGAGGCAGAGAATCCCAGTGGAATAAGGGGAACCGGACAGGCAGAGACAGCAAGGGTGGTTCAATGCTCCAGAGCCTTTCCATTCACCTTCACACTCCTGGGCCAGACTACACTCAATCATATGACCCACTGAAGAGATGAGTCTTCAGTAAAGACTTAAAGGTTGAGACCGAGTCTGCGTCTCTCACATGGGTAGGCAGACCATTCCATAAAAATGGAGCTCTATAGGAGAAAGCCCTGCCTCCAGCTGTTTGCTTAGAAATTATAGGGACAATTAGGAGGCCTGCTTCTTGTGACCATAGCGTACGTGTAGGTATGTACGGCAGGACCAAATCAGAGAGATAGGTAAGAGTAATATGATCAAATATTTTGTATCTAGTCAGGATTCTAGCAGCCGTATGTAGCACTAACTGAAGAGTATTTAGTGCTTTCCGGGTAGCCGGAAAGTAGAGCATTGCAGTAGTCCAACCTAGAAGTAACAAAATCATGGATACATTTTTCTGAAAAGAGCCGTTCAATTCTACAACCACCTAAAAGGAAGTGATTCCAAACCTTCCATAACAAAGCCATCACCTTAGCAAGCTGGTCCTGGGGCTCTGTTCACAAACACAAACAGACCCCACAGAGCCCAAGGACAGCAACACAATTAGACCCAACAAAATCATGACAAAACAAAATGATAATTACTTGACACATTGGAAATCAAATAAAAATTAAACTGAGCAAACTAGAATGCTATTTGACCCTAAACAGAGAGTACAGTGGCATAATACCTGACCACTGTGAGTGACACAAACTTAAGGTAATCTTTGACTATGTGCAGACTCAGTGAGCATAGCCTTGCTATTGAGAAAGGCCGCCGTAGGCAGACCTGGCTCTCAAGCGAAGACAGGCTATGTGCACACTGCCCACAAAATGAGGTGGAAACTGAGCTGCACTTCCTAACCTCCTGCCAAATGTATGACCATATTAGAGACACATATTTCCTTCAGATTACACAGACCCACAAAAAAATAGAAAACAAATCCAATTTTGATAAATTCCCATATCTACTGGGTGATGTAGCACAGTGTGCAATCACAGTATGAAGATTTGTGACCTGTTGCCACAAGAAAAGGGCAATCAGGGAAGAACACACACCACAACAATACAAACCATATGTATGTTTATTTATTTTTTACTTCAACTATTTGCACATCATCATCACATCACATAATATGACATTTGAAATGTCTTTATTCTTTTGGAACTTGTGTGAGTGTAATATTTACTGTTAATTTTTTATTGTGGTGCCCCAATATTGGGGTGGCATTGTAACCTAGTGGTTAGAGTGTTGGACTAGTAACTGAGAGGTTGCAAGATCAAATCCCAGAACTGACAAGGTAAAAATATGTTGTTCTGCCCCTGAACAAGTCAGTTAAGAACAAATTCTTATTTTCAATGACGGCCTAGGATCAGTGGGTTAACTAGGAACGGCCACTGTTCAATGACGGCCTAGGAACGGCCACTGTTCCTAGGCTGTCATTGAAAATAAGAATTTGTTCTTAGCTGACTTGTTCAGAGGCAGAACGACAGATTTTTACCTTGTCAGTTCAATTTGTTCTTGCTTAGTTAAATAAAGGTAAAATAAATACAATAAAATGTTTATTTCCCTGTTGTTTATCCATTTCACTTGCTTTGACCGGGCTGTTATGTGACGCGACTCCAAAGAAAAGCCTTTAAGATCCCCTGCTCTGAGCTTTGTGTATGGACGTTGGACACACACACACACACACACACACACACACACACACACACACACACACACACACACACACACACACACACACACACACACACACACACACACACACACACACACACACACACACACACACACACACACACACACACACACACACACAGGCAGAGAGAGATAGCGAGGAAAGGAGAGTCTGTGTCTCATTTCAGAGAGGGCACTGGAAGTAGGACAGACAAAATAATGAGAAAGAGAGAGAGAGGAGATAGAGAGGGAGCAAAAGGAAAAAAAGGAAAACCAGAGAGAGGGGGGGGAGAAGTTGGAGAGAGAGAGAAGGGAGAGAAGGTGGAGAGAGAGAAGGGAGAGAAGGTGGAAAGAGAGAGAGAGAGAGAAGGTGGAGAGAGAGAGAAGGGAGAGAAGTTGGAGAGAGAGAGAAGGGAGAGAAGTTGGAGAGAGAGAGAAGGGAGAGAAGGTGGAGAGAGAGAGAGAAGGGAGAGAAGGTGGAGAGAGAGAGAAGGGAGAGAAGGTGGAGAGAGAGAGAAGGGAGAGAGGTGGAGAGAGAGAGAAGGGAGAGAAGGTGGAGAGAGAGAGAATGGAGAGAAGGTGGAGAGAGAGATAAGGGAGAGAGGTGGAGAGAGAGACAAGGGAGAGAAGGTGGAGAGAGAGAAGGGAGAGAAGGTGGAGAGAGAGAAGGGAGAGAGGTGGAGAGAGAGAAGGGAGAGAAGGTGGAGAGAGAGAGAAGGGAGAGAAGGTGGAGAGAGAGAGAAGGGAGAGAGGTGGAGAGAGAGAGAAGGGAGAGAAGGTGGAGAGAGAGAGAGAAGGGAGAGAGGTGGAGAGAGAGAAGGGAAAGAAGGTGGAGAGAGAGAGAAGTTGGAGAGAGAGAGAAGGGAGAGAAGGTGGAGAGAGAATGGAGAGAAGTTGGAGAGAGAGAGAAGGGAGAGAAAGTGGAGAGAGAGAGAAGGGAGAGAGGTGGAGAGAGAGAGAAGGGAAAGAAGGTGGAGAGAGAGAGAAGTTGGAGAGAGAGAGAAGGGAGAGAAGGTGGAGAGAGAATGGAGAGAAGTTGGAGAGAGAGAGAAGGGAGAGAAGGTGGAGAGAGAGAGGAGAGAGAGAAGGTGGAGAGAGAGAAGGGAGAGAAGGTGGAGAGAGAGAGAAGGGAGAGAAGATGGAGAGAGAGAGAAGGGAGAGAAGGTGGAGAGAGAGAAGAGAGAGAAGGTGGAGAGAGAGAAGAGAGAGAATGTGGAGAGAGAGAGAAGGGAGAGAAGGTGGAGAGAGAGAAGAGAGAGAATGTGGAGAGAGAGAGGTGGAGAGAGAGAGAAGGGAGAGAAGGTGGAGAAAGAGATAAGGGAAAGGTGGAGAGAGAGAGAATGGAAAGAAGGTGGAGAGAGAGAAGGGAGAGAAGGTGGAGAGAGAGAAGGGAGAGAAGGTGGAGAGAGAGAGAAGGGAGAGCATGAGAGCATTGTGTCACTGATTCTCCGCCCCTCGCCTCGAAGCAGCAGTAGCATAAAGCGAGGGAGAGAGAGAAGGAGGAAGAGAGCCCCAAGGAAAACAGAGATAAGGAGGAAGAGAGCCACAAGGAAAACAGAGAGAAGGAGGAAGAGAGCCACCAGGAAAACAGAGAGGAGGAAGAGAGCCACAAAGAAAACAATCAGAAGGAGCAAGCACTCGGCAGTGGGAAGGGAAAATGGAGCTTTGAGAAAGACCTCCTCCGGTCCTTATTTTATTTATTCTCTCTGGCACAACCAGTCTCCCCCTCTCTCTCTCTGTTAATCTGCCAGCCTTGTACAATTGTTCTGAGGAATTCTGACCATGCCTGGTGAGTGTTCTGTGTTCTGCTGCTTTTCACGTCACTCGCAGTGTGTGTGTGTGTGTGTGTGTGTGTGTGTGTGTTAGGGATGGCCTTTCAATGATGTGTTTATATCAGTATGTATGTGTGTATGGAAACAAATTAGGGACATAAAAGGGAGAAGGGGTTATATTGAGATCCCAAGCTTTATTCAAGGCTCCATCCTGTTTTGTGCACTGTCCTCCCTCTTAATTCAATTCATTTCAATTAACTTCACTGGCATGGTAAATTTCATTTTAGGTTGCCAAATAAACCATCCAGGCACATAATAATTAAATGATCAATTTAATGGTCGTCTCTCTGATAGTTGCTTTAGAACTAGGTGTTACTGTGAACACAGTGTAATGTATTTGTGTTATTGAGCATGCACTGATCTGGAGTCAGCTCTTGTTTTGCTCTCATCTATTGTACTGTATAGGTAACATGAACCAACACCTTCTCGCTGTCTGATAGGGATGTGAGGTCTTAGGGATTTGAATGAGAGCTGCTGCTCTGTCACATAAATAGCATGAAGCAGAGAGAGAGAGAGAGAGAGAGAGAGAGAGAGAGAGAGAGAGAGAGAGAGAGAGAGAGAGAGAGAGAGAGAGAGAGAGAGAGAGAGAGAGAGAGAGAGAGAGAGGAGGCTCTGTGGTGTATGTAGGGGGCAGTCGTCAGCCTCTCCAGCCCAGCACTAACAGAAATCAGATGACTGACCACCGCTGTGAGGTTACTGGTTGATTTGGGCTGCCGTTCTGGAACTCTTGACAGTATGAGGTCATTATTGCTGTCATGATGACCCGTTGACCCCTAGAAAGGTAACAGAGAGAATGCTATGGGGACAGCTGGAAAGGAGGAGAGGAGAGGAGAGTGACGACTAATTTCATTCACAGAGACATCTCTTTCATACATGAGAGGAGAGGAGAGGAGGAGATGATGGGAACTGCTACCATTACTGGTTGAGGTAGTCCCCAATATCAGTCTGTTCCCTACTCTCTCTGTCCCAGTCTGTCTAGGGGGAGGGTTGAGGAAAGGGGAGGATTGAGGAAGGGGAAGGTAGCGGAGAGAAGACGGTAGAAGAGAGGAGAGGAGAGGAGATGAAACGAGAGGTCAGCTGGTAGTGTTGTTTTCTGTGTTGCCCTCCAGACTATCATCAACATCGTCTGCCATTCACCACCAGCATAGTTTCACTCAGTGTTGTTTATCTCCAAATACAGATATATATTTACACTGGACGCTGCCCGACTACAGATCTATGTATGTGATGAATCTGTACAGTAGCTTACACATTAATCAGAGGGGAGACACTGTACATCTTAACTCAAATCAAATCAAATTGTATTTGTCACATGGGCTGAATATGCTTACTTACAAGCCCTTAACCAACCATGCCATTTTAATATGAGCCTATTGGCTAATAGAGTACAAAGAGAGACAGCTTTCCCTTCGTGGTTATTCCCATCAACTGTACCAAACAGAGCGGTCAATGGGTCTGGTGCTAGAACTCGGGCAAACTTAATGATGGTGATGTAGTCGTGCCTGGCCTTGCAGTCATGAGTGAACAGTAATTAGAGGAGGGGACTGAGCATGCACCCTTGAGGGGCCCCTGTAATGAGGATCAGCGTGGCAGATGTGATGTTACCTACCCTTACCACCTGGGAGCAGCTGTCAGGAAGTTCAGGATCCAGTTGCAGAGGAAGGTGATTAGTCTTAGGATCCTTAGCTTGGTGATGAGCTTTGAGGGTACTATGGTGTTGAACACTGAGCTGTAGTCAATGAATAGCATTCTCACATAAGTGTTCCTTTTGTCCAGCTGGGAAAGGGCAGTGTGGAGTGCAATAGAGATTTCATCATTTGTGGATCTGTTGGGGCGGTATGCAGATTGGGGTGGGTCTAGGGCTGCTGGGATGATGGTGTTGATGTGAGCCATGACCAGCCTTTCAAAGCACTTCATGGCTACAGACGTGAGTGCTACAGGTCAGTAGTCATTTAGGCAGGTTACCTTAGTGTTCTTTGGCACAGAGACTATGATGGTCTGCTTGAAACATGTTGGTAGATGTATTACAGACTCAGCTTTAAAATGTCAGTGAAGACACGTGCCATTTGATCAGCGCATACTCGGAGTACAAATCCTGGTAATCCCTCTGGCCCTGCGGCCTTGTGAATGTTACTCACATCGGCTATGGAGAACGTGATCACACAGTCGTCCGGAACACCTGATGCTCTCATGCATGCATCAGTGTTGCTTTCCCCCAAAGCGAACATAGAAGTAATTTAGCCCATATTGTAGGCTTGTGTCACTGAGCAGCTCGTGGCTGTGCTTCCCTTTGTAGTCTGTAATAGTTTGCAAGCCTTGCCATATCCAAGGAGTGTCGGAGCCGGTGTCGTGCGATCCAATTTTAGTCCTATATGGACGCATTGCCTGTTTGATGGTTCGTCGGTAGGGCATAGCGGGATTTCTTATAAGCTTCCGAGTTAGAGTCCTGCTGCTTGAAAGCAGCAGCTCTCGCCCTTAGCTCGGTGCGGATGTAGCCTTTAATCTATGGCTTCTGGTTGGGAAATGTACGTACGGTCACTGTGGGGACAACGTCGTCAATCCACATATTGATGAAGCCGGTGACTGAGGTGTTGTACTCCTCAATGCCATTGGATGAATCCCAGAACATATTTCAGTCTGTGCTAACAAAACAGTCCTTAGCATCTGCGTCATCTGACCACTTTATTGACTGAGTCACTGGTGCTTACTGATTTAGTTTTTGCTTGTAAGCAGGAATCAGGAGGATAGAATTATGGTCAGATTTGCCAAATGAAGGGCGAGGGAGAGCTTTGTACTCGTCTCTGTGTGGAGTAAAGGCGGCCTTGAGGTTTTTGTCCCTCTGATTACACATTCATGCTGGTAAGTTTCCCTGCTTTAAGTCCCCGGCCACCAGGAGCGCCGTCTCTGGATGAGCATTTTCCTGTTTGCTTATGGCCTTATATAGCTCATTGAGTGCTGTCTTAGTGCCAACATCAGTTTGTGGTGGTATACAGACAGCTACGAAAAATATAGATGAAAACTATTTTGGAAAATAGTGTGGTCTACAGCTTATCATGAGATACTCTTCCTCAGGCGGGCAAAACCTTGAGACTGTATACGTCACTCCTTGTCTTACCGGAGACAGTAGTTCTATCTTGCCGATGTTGTATGTCACAGGGTTTTGGGCCCTGTCGGGTGTCTGAAGTAATTCCTTTGCGTCCGACTCATTAAAGATACATTACAGTGTACAGTGACATGCTTAACTAATTGTTGGCAGTTGCATGTGCGTGCATGCGCACATGCGTGTGTGTGTGCGTGTGCATGCAAGCGCATGTACAATGGCTTGCGAAAGTATTCACCCCCCTTTGCATTTTTCCTATTTTGTTTCCTTACAACCTGGAATTAAAATTGATTTTTTTTGGGGGGGGTGTATCATTTGATTTACACAATATTTCTACCACTTTGAAGATGCAAAATATTTTTTATTGTGAAACAAACAAGAAATAAGACAAAAATAATGGAAAACTTGAGCGTGCATAACTATTCACCCTGCCAAAGTCAATACTTTGTAGAGACACCTTTTTCAGCAATTACAGCTCCAAGTCTCTTGGGTTATGTCTCTATAAGCTTGGCACATCTAGCCACTTGGATTTTTGCCCATTCTTCAAGGCAAAACTACTTCAGCTCCTTCAAATTGGATGGGTTACGCTGGTGTACAGCAATCTTTAAGTCATACCACATATTCTAAATGGGATTGAGGTCTGGGCTTTGACTAGGCCATTCCAAGACATTTAAATGTTTTCCCTTAAACCACTCGAGTGTTGCTTTAGCAGTATGCTTAGGGTCATTGTCCTGCTGGAAGGTGAACCTGTGTCCCAGTCTCAAATCTCTGGAAGACTGAAACAGGTTTCCTTCAAGAATATCCCTGTATTTAGCGCCATCATTACTTCAATTCTGACCAGTTTCCCAGTCCCTGCCGATGAAAAACATCCCCACAGCATGAAGCTGCCACCACCATGCTTCACAGTGGAGATTCTCGGGGTGATGAGAGCTGTTGGGTTTGCACCAGACATAGCGTTTTCTTTGATGGCCAAAAGGCTACATTTTAGTCTCATCTGACACATCTACTTTCTTCCATATGTTTGGGGAGTCTCCCATATGCGTTTTGGTGAACACCAAACGTGTTTGCATGTTTTTTCCTTTAACTTCTTATGGTATAGGGGATGCTTGCATCCCACTTGGCCAAAAGCCATGGAAAATGCGGCATGGCAAATTCAAATAAAATAATATAAAAATCTAACTTTCATTAAATCACACATGTAAGATACTAAATTTAAGCTACACTCGTTGTGAATCCAGCCAACATGTCAGATTTGAAAAAGGCTTTTCGGCGAAAGCATAAGAAGCTATTATCTGATGATAGCACAACAGTAAACAAAGAGGGTAGCATATTTCCACCCTGCAGGCGCTACACAATACGCAGAAATCAAATATAAAACATGCCTTACCTTTGACCAGCTTCTTTTGTTGGCACTCCGATATGTCCCATTAACATCACAATTGGTCCTTTTGTTCGATTAATTCCGTCCATATATATCCAAAATGTCAATTTATTTGCAGCGTTTGATCCAGAAACAAAACAGCTTCCAAATTGCGCAACGTCACTACAAAATATTTCAAAAGTTGCCTGTAAACTTTGCCAAAACATTTCAAACTACTTTTGTAATACAACTTTAGGTATTTTTTAACGTTAATAATTGATCAAATTGAAGACGGGTCTATCTGTGTTCAATACAGGAAGACAACAAACCAAGCTACCTTTCAAGTCTTGCGCAACTCTCAAAAGTGTTACGCAGTTCCTAGATGGCCGTCCTTCTTCATTACACAAATGAATAACCTCAACTAAATTCCAAAGACTGGTGACATCCAGTGGAAGCGGTAGGAACTGAAAACAAAAATAATTAAGAAGAAGAAGAAATATCGTTTCCCAATGAGAACCCACTGAACAGACAGAGACCTAAAAAAAAGATTCTGAACAGTTAGTCCTCTGGGTTTTGCCTGCTACATAAGTTCTGTTATACTCACAGACATGATTCAAACAGTTTTAGAAACTTCAGAGTGTTTTCTATCCAAATCCATATCTTATATGCATATCTTATATTATTGGTATGAGTAGTTGAAATTGGGCATGCTATTTATCCAAAAGTGAAAATGCTGCCCCCTATACCTTAAGAAGTTAAGCAATGGCTTTATTCTGTCCACTCTTCCGTAAAGCCCAGCTCTGAGGAGTGTACGGCTTAAAGTGGTCCTATGGACAAATACTTAAATCTCAGCTGTGGAGCATTACAGCTCCTTCAGGGATATCTTTGGTCTCTTTGTTGCCTCTCTGATTAATGCCCTCCTTGCCTGGTCCGTGAGTTTTGGTGGGCGGCCCTCTCTTGGCAGGTTTGTTGTGGTGCCATATTCTTTCCATTTTTAATAATGAATATAATGGTGCTACGTGGGATGTTGAAAGTTTCATATATTTTTTTAGGGCTCAACCCTGATCTGTACTTCTCCACAACTTTGTCCCTGTCCTGTTTGGAGAGCTCCTTGGTCTTCATGGTGCAGCTTGCTTGGTGGTTCCCCTTGCTTAGTGGTGTTGCAGACCCTGGGGCCTTTCAGAACAGGTGTATATATACTGAGATCATGTGACACTTAGGTTGCACACAGGTGGACTTTATTTACTGCTGAAGGTAATTGGTTGCACCAGATCTTATTAAGGGGCTTCATTGCAAAGGGGTTGAATACATATGCATGCACCACTTGTTTTTTTTTAAACAAGTCATTTTTTTCATTTCACTTCACTAATTTGGACTATTTTGTGTATGTCCGTTACATGAAATAAAATATAATAAAAATAAAAATATATTTAAAGACATTTACATTTACATTTAAGTCATTTAGCAGACGCTCTTATCCAGAGCGACTTACAAATTGGTGCATTCACCTTATGACATCCAGTGGAACAGTCACTTTACAATAGTGCATCTAAATCTTAAAGGGGGGAGTGAGAGGGATTACTTATC
>NC_060183.1:65507451-65539951 GCF_021184085.1 Oncorhynchus gorbuscha | reverse complement strand
GTATGTAAACTTCTGACCCACTGAAATTGTGATACAGTGAATTATAAGTGAAATAATCTGTCTGTAAACAATTGTTGGAAAATGTACTTGTGTCACGCACAAAGTAGATGTCCTAACCGACTTGCCAAAACTATAGTTTGTTCACAAGAAACTTGGAGTAGGTGGAGTTTTAATGACTCCAACCTAAGTTTATGCAAACTTCCAACTTCAACTGTATATGCAGCCCTGTGTGAAGGCAGAGTTTCGATGGTTGCTAATAAAAATAGGATCCCAGCTGCTACTATATTTATTTCCATCACATGTGGCATGATCTGAAAATGAACCACTGGAAAAGCACCTCCATTCACTATTTGAGTGCATATGGAGGACATGTATTTGTTCCCCTGTCCCTGTTCCTCCTTGATAATGGTCCATTCTAAATCTAAACCCATTTGACATATTATTAATGACAAGATTAAATTAAGAATAGCCTGATGGGTGAAAACATGATCACTTGATGTGAGAACAGCATGTTCAGCCTGAGGCAAGGAACAGAGAGCAAGGTTTTGCTACTTTCTCAAATCCTCAATAGTCTATAATCAAATCATGCAACCCATTTCTGTTTTGATTTTTAAGACATAAGGTTTGTATTATTTACAACTAAAGTTGCCAAATAACTCTAAATCTAGCATATAGGATCTGTTTCAAATGATCACTTTTACGCTCAACATAGCCACTTCAAATACGCACTCACTCCGTGATGGGAAAAATATCCTTTCTATTTTATTCAGTTCAATTATATTCTTACTATAAAATCATGTAATATAAAATGATGGCACGGGACTTATACTGTAAACATATCCTGTTTGCTAAAGGAACTAGCCTACAGCCTGTGGAATGACGCATGGCCATAGGCCAACTCATATTCTGTATGCTAAATGAACTAGCCTACAGCCTGTGGAATGGCGCATGGCCATAGGCCAACTCATATCCTGTCTGCTAAAGGAACTAGCCTACAGCCTACAGCCTGTGGAATATCCTGTCTGCTAAAAGAATGCCTACAGCCATGGCGCATGGCCATAGGCCAACTCATATCCTGTCTGCTAAATGAACTAGCCTACAGCCTGTGGAATGATGCATGGCCATAGGCCAACTCATATCCTGTCTGCTAAAGGAACTAGCCTACAGCCTGTGGAATGACGCATGGCCATAGGCCAACTCATATCCTGTCTGCTAAAGGAATATACAGCCTGTCATGGCCATAGGCTATCCTGTCTGCTAAAGGAACTAGCCTACAGCCTGTGGAATGACGCATGGCCAAAGGAACTAAAGGAACCTACAGCCTGTGGAATGACGCATGGCCATAGGCCAACTCATATCCTGTCTGCTAAAGGAACTAGCCTACAGCCTGTGGAATGACGCATGGCCATAGGCCAACTCATATCCTGTCTGCTAAAGGAACTAGCCTACAGCCTGTGGAATGACGCATGGCCATAGGCCAACTCATATCCTGTCTGCTAAAGGAACTAGCCTACAGCCTGTGGAATGACGCATGGCCATAGGCCAACTCATATCCTGTCTGCTAAAGGAACTAGCCTACAGCCTGTGGAATGACGCATGGCCATAGGCCAACTCATATCCTGTCTGCTAAAGGAACTAGCCTACAGCCTGTGGAATGACGCATGGCCATAGGCCAACAGCCTGCTGGAATGCCTACAGCCTGTGGAATGCGCATGGCCATAGGCCAACTCATATCCTGTCTGCTAAAGGAACTAGCCTACAGCCTGTGGAATGATACAGCCATGGCCATAGGCCAACTCATATCCTGTCTGCTAAATGAACTAGCCTACAGCCTGTGGAATGGCGCATGGCCATAGGCCAACTCATATCCTGTCTGCTAAATGAACTAGCCTACAGCCTGTGGAATGGCGCATGGCCATAGGCCAACTCATATCCTGTCTGCTAAATGAACTAGCCTACAGCCTGTGGAATGGCGCATGGCCATAGGCCAACTCATATCCTGTCTGCTAAATGAATAGGCCAACTCATATCCTGTCTGCTAAATGAACTAGCCTACTGCCTGTGGAATGGCGCATGGCCATAGGCCAACTCATATCCTGTCTGCTAAATGAACTAGCATGTTAATTAACGGTAGATTTAACACGAGACCAGCAGTAATTTGCATGACAATAACCGGTTGCCAAAATGTCATGACCGCCACAGCCCTACTTGGAGCCAGAGTGCACTGCCTAGACCACTGTGTACCGTCAGTTTATGCCGATGATACTTGATGCCGTTGTTTTTAATTCTTTTGTTTTAAGCCCTCCCCAAACCATAGACCTAACTTTAACCACTCTGAATGAATGCCTAAACTGTTAACCTTTGAGTTTTTTCTGTTTTAACCTTCTAACCATGATGAATTAACCCTGTAACCATGCAGAAGGAATGTGTGAAAAATAGACGTTCATCCATAATACATCGAATTTCAAGGGGAAACTATGAGATCTTGTTGCAAGAGCTACGTGGCAGGATTTAGATGTAGATATGGAGCAGAGGAAACTGAGGTTCCACCACCGCCTGAGGAGATTCAATATCTTTTAAAATGCTGCAGTGTAATTATGAATTTTTACTGAGGCTTTGCTCTCCCTTAGCCAGATAAAGATTGGAAATCGTCCTCATCACTAAACAAAGTTTGTTTTTAAAAGTATTTGTAATGTTTCAATGAATACGGACGAGTGTGCTCACATTCCCTGGAAAACAGTGTGATGCACAGAACTGTAGTTGGAAGGACAGTGTCTTCATTCAATAATCCATTTGCATGTTCTCCCTTTCATGAGATGAGAGAAAATAGTGGTCTTGATAGATCATTGCTGTGTGTTGTCAATAACATCTCCCTCTGTCTAATGCCCAAAGGCCACAACACACAAACTCAATAGGAATGACTGAATGTAGATGAAAGCTCCTTCCATCAGCCCTACAGGCCCGCACGCACACACGTACTCTCTTTCAGAATTGATGTTACGTGTCTGTTGTAGTGGTTTATTTGACTGTAGCTCTACTGTAAGCTGATTTGCAGAGAGAGGAGGGAGGGAGGGAGGGAGGGAGGGAGGGAGGGAGGGAGGGAGGGGGAGGGAGGGAGGGAGGGAGGGAGGGAGGGAGGGAGGGATCTGTTAATGCAGTTGTCAAGGCAGAAGGGTTGGGTTGCATAATACTCAAACTCACCAGAAAGACAGGGATGGAGGGATAGAAAGGTAGGGATTGAGGGAGGGAAGCAGGGATGGAGGGAGAGAGAGAGAGAGGGATGGAGGGAGGGATAGAGAGAAGTAGGGATGGGGGAGAGGAGAGAGAGAGAGAGAGAGAGAGAGAGAGAGAGAGAGAGAGAGAGAGAGAGAGAGAGAGAGAGAGAGAGAGAGAGAGAGAGAGAGAGAGAGGAGTGATGGAGGGAGAAAGGGAGTGATGGAGGGAGAAAGAGAGGCAGGGATGGAGGGAGAGAGTGAGGCAGGAATGGAGGGAGAGAGACAGGGATGGAGTGAGAGAGAAAGGCGGGGATGAAGGGACAGAGGCAGGGCTGTAGGGAGGGAGAGGCAGGGATGGAGGGAGGGAAGCAGGGAGGAGGGAGGGAAGCATTGATGGAGGGAGAGAGAGAGACAGGGATGTAGGGAGAGAGAGAGACAGGGATGGAGGGAGAGAGTGAGGCAGTGATGGGGGGAGAGAGTGAGGCAGGGATGGAGTGAGAGAGAGAAGCAGGGATGGAGGCAGAATAAAAGGCTTGGGTGGAGGGAGAGAGGAAGGGATGATGGGAAAGAGAGGCAAGGATCGATGGAGAGAGGCAGGGATGGAGGGAGAGAGACAGGAATTGAGGGAGATAGAGAGAGGCAGGCAGGGATGGAGGGAGAGAGAGAGAGAGAGAGGTGGGGATGGAGGGAGAGAGGCAGGGCTGTGGGAGAGAGAGATGCAGGGATGGAGGGGGAGAGGAAGGGGTGGAGGGAGAGAGAGGCACACATGGAGGGAGGGAGAAGGGATGGAGGTAGAGAGAAGGAGGTAGGGAGGTAGGGAGGGGGCTGGGGGAGAGATGAGAGTGGGGGAGAGAGAAGTGCAGGGATGAGGGAGAGAGAGACAGGGATGTGGGAGAGAAGGAGGGATGGAGGGATAGAGAAGAAGGCAGGGAGGGGGCTGGGAAAGAGAGAGAGAGCGATGGAGGGAGAGAGAGAGGGTGAGGGATGGAGGGAGAGAAGGAGGCAGGTTTGG
Organism: Oncorhynchus gorbuscha; assembly: GCF_021184085.1. NCBI lineage: Eukaryota > Metazoa > Chordata > Actinopteri > Salmoniformes > Salmonidae > Oncorhynchus > Oncorhynchus gorbuscha. Next base: position 65,535,724 of record NC_060183.1, on the reverse strand, counting down.
AGTGAGTGAGAAGGAGACCTGGAGGGAGAGAGAGAGAGATGGAATTGAGGGAGAGAGCGAGATAAGAGGCAGGGAGTTATGAGAAAGATTTGCCTTTTTCCTCTCTTTATTTCTCTCTTTCTACCTGTATGGTGTCGATTTGAGCTATCTGGTTTTCCAGGTGTGGTATTGAGCTGTGAGAACACCTCAGAGAGCCACCAGTAAAACACTGCTGTAGTAACACTGCTGTCATGAGTAAAGAGACTGAGAGAAGGTGGTGTTCTGTCTGGTTATCTGTTAGCAAGAGCCAGGGGGATAAACACTTAGAGGTGGGGTTATTGTCCCAACTGATGCTTAGCTCACTGACATCTTCTCTTCTTACCTCCTGACCCCTATCATCTCTTAGTGTTACTTAGTGCCCCCTATCGTCTCTCTGTCTTACCTCCTGACCCCTATCATCTCTTAGTGTTACTTAGTGCCCCCTATCGTCTCTCTGTCTTACCTCCTGACCCCTATCATCTCTTAGTGTTACTTAGTGCCCCCTATCATCTCTCTGTCTTACCTCCTGACCCCTATCATCTCTGTCTTAGTTATCGTCTCTCTGTCTTACCTCCTGACCCCTATCATCTCTTAGTGTTACTTAGTGCCCCCTATCGTCTCTCTGTCTTACCTCCTGACCCATATCATCTCTTAGTGTTACTTAGTGCCCCCTATCATCACTGTCTGCCTCAACAAACGACCCCCTGCCCCCTGTAGTGTACACCCACTCACACAAAACCTGATACATACAGACGTACGGACACACACCCACGCACAAAGACGTACAAAAACACACATACATTGTAAAGTGGTTACCATGAATTTGACTGAAATTTACAGACAGCTCGGTGGCAAAATGTTATATTTAATATCACAGTATACCTGCTGTAATATTAATATCAAACCAAGTACTGTGTATTGACAAACAGTAAAATAATGTAAAACCTGTTGTATTATACTGTAAAATAGTAATATTCTACTGTCATCGGAATGATTGAATTAATGAATTAATATATGTATGAATGAGGGTAGGGTTCACAGGATTTTACTGTAATTACAAAGGATTGGTGCAAGTAAGGTTGCCTACTAGGTAGTGTTTACACATTACAGCATATTAAATCAGTTTTAACAAATTTCTATCAGCATGTTAAATGTACAACCAGAGGAAAAATAACTCTGGACCACCTTTACTCCACACGCAGAAACGTGTACAGAACTCTCTCTCGCCCTCTATTTGGCAAATTTGACCATAATTATATCCTCCTGATTCCTGATTACAAGCAAAAATTAAAGCAGGAAGCACCAGTGACTCGGTCTATAAAAAAGTGGTCAGATGAAGCAGATGTTAAACTACAGGACTGTTTTTCTAGCACAGACTGGAATATGTTCCGGGATGCCTCAAATTCCATTGAGGAGTATACCACCTCAGTCATGTGCTTCATCAATAAGTGCATCGATGACATCATCCCCACAGTGACCATACGTACATACCCCAACCAGAAGCCATGGATTACAGGCAACATCCGCCCTGAGCTGAAGACTAGAGCTGCCACTTTCAAGGAGCGGGACTCTAACCCGGAAGCTAATAAAAAATCCCGCTATGCCCTCTGACGAACCATCAAATATGCAATGCGTCACTACAGGACTAAGATCGAATGTTACTACACCGGCTCTGACGCTCGTCAGATGTCGCAGGGTGTGCAAACCATTTCAGGCTACAAATGACACGAGCCAGTGACACGAGCCTGCACGCTTTTTACAACACTGCTACTCTCTGTTGTCATCTATGCATAGTCACTTTAATAACTCTACCTACATGTACAGACTACCTCTTCTAACCAGTGCCCCTGCACATTGACTCTGTACTGGCACCCTCCTGTATATAGCCTCGCTCTTGTTTTTTACTGCTGCTCTTTAATTACTTGTTACTTTTATCTCTTATTCTTGTCTGTATTTTTTTTAACTGCATTGTTGGTTAGGGGCTCGTAAGTAAGCTTTTCACTGTAAGGTCTACACCTGTTGTATGACTAATAAAATTTGATTTGATTAATTAATATTTTTGTTTTATATCACTTGCCTTAACAAAGGCTTCCAAACTGGCAGAGACTACATGGCAAAATGCTCAACCGTTTAAGGTTTAAGACTTGGTGCCTCTCCATTCAGTTCCCTGGACATTTTAAATTGATGGGGAACAAAACCAGATAAGAGTTAAATTGGTACAGCATTCTCACTCATGGGTGCAACAAGTATAGCCTCTTACAAGACACGCCTCAAAATATGTTAATGTACCAGAAACAACAAAACCATGCACCCACTAGTGGTCAAAAGGCTTTTGGCACTCCAAAGATACGGTAGGGTACTGTATTCTGTGAGGTGGAATTACAGTATCATTCGAAATACAGACATTTCCCACAATACACAATAATTTACTATATACTGTAGAAAAGCTATTCAGAGTTTTTGCTGTTGATAATACCTAAAACTTTTGAATAAATTACAGTTTTCCATTACAGTGTACACACACATCCATCTACACACACTCATCATCACTGTGTACAGACACACATCCATCTACACACACACACTCATCATCACTGTATACACACAGCACTAGACAGGATATTTGTATGTGTGCAATTGTGCCTCTCTGAGTTTCTGAATGTTATTAATGGATATAGACAAGAAAGTGTCTATTCACAAAATCAAATCAAATGTCATTGGTCACATACAAATATTTAGCAGATTTTATTGCAGTTGAAGCGAAATGCTTGTGTACCTAGCTCCAACAGTGCAGTAATATCTAACAATACACGACAATACACACAAATCTAAAAGTAAAAGAGTAGTAGAAATATTAAGACGGGCACTGTCAGAGTATACCGTTCAAAACTTTGGGGTCACTTAGAAATGTCCTTGTTTTTGAAAGAAAAGCCCATTTTTTGTTAAATTGTTGTTAAAATAACATAAAATTGATCAGAAATACAGTGTAGACATTGTTAATTTTGCAAATGACTATTGTTGCTGGAAACGGTTGATTTTAATGGTATATCTTCATATCTTCATATATCTTCATAGGCGTACAGAGGCCCATGATCAGCAACCATCACTCCTGTGTTCCAATGGCACATTGTGTTAGCTAATCCAAGATTATCATTTTAAAAGGCTAATTGATCATTAGAAAATCATTTTGCAATTATGTTAGCACAGCTCAAAACAGTTGTGCTGATTAAAGAAGCAATAAAACTGGCCTTCTTTAGACTAGTTGGGTATCTGGAGCATCAGCATTTATTTGTGGGTTCAATTACAGGCTCAAAATGTCTAGAAAAAAAGACTGTTCTTCTGAAACTCATCAGTCTATTCTTGTTCTGAGAAATGATGGCTATTCCATGAGAGAAATTGCCAAGAAAGATCTCGTACAACGCTGTGTACTCCTCCCTTCACAAAACAGCGCAAACTGGCTATACCCAGAATAGTAAGAGGAGTGGGAGGCCCCATTGCACAAATGAGCAAGAGGACAAGTACATTAGCATGTCCAGTTTGAGAAACAGACACCTTACACGTCTTCAACTGGCAGCTTCATTAAATAGTACCCGCAAAACACCAGTCTCAACTTCAACAGAGAAGAGGCAACTCTTCCTCTGTCCAGTATCTGTGTTCTTTTGCCCAACTTAATCTTTTCTTTTTAATGGCCAGTCTGAGATAACGCTTTTTCTTTGCAACTCTGCCTAGAATGCCGGCATCCCAGAGTCGCATCTTCACTGTTGACGTTGACACCGGTGTTTTGCGGGTGTTTCTGGCCACTTTGAGCATGTAATCGAACCCACAAATGCAGATTTTTATTTTATATTTATTTTATTTTATTTAATTTCACCTTTATTGCGACCTGGCCAAGATAAAGTATAGCAGTGCGACAAAAACAACAACACAGAGTTACACATAAACAAACGTACAGTCAATAACACAAAAGAACAGAAAAATAGAACAAATCGATGTACAATAAATAGGCCATAGAGGCAAAACTATTTACAACTTAGCATTAATACTGGAGTGATAAATTTGCAGATGATGATGTGCAAGTAGAGATACTGGGGTGCAAAATAGCAAGAGGGTAAGTAATAATATGGGGATGAGGTAGTTGGGTGTGCTATGTACAGATTGGCTGTGTACAGGTACAGTGATCAATAAGCTGTTCTGACAGCTGATGCTTAAAGTTAGAGAGGGAGATAAAAGACTCCAGCTTCCGAGATTTTTGCAATTCGTTCTAGTCATTGGCAGCAGAGAACTGGAAGGAAAGGCGGCCAAAGGAAGTGTTGGCTTTTGGGATGACCAGTGCAATATACCTGCTGGAGCGCGTGCTATGTGTGGGTGCTGCTATGGTGACCAGTAAGCTGAGATAAGGCAGGGATTTACCTAGCAAAGACTTATCGTTGACCTGGAGCCAGTGGGTTTGGCGACGGATATTTAGTGAGGGCCAGCCAAGGAGAGCATACAGGTTGTGGTGGTGGATAGTATATGGGGCTCTGGTGATAAAACGGATGGCACTGTGATAGACTACATCCAGTTTGCAGAGTAGAGTGTTGGGGGCTACTGAAGTCAAGGATCGGTAGGATAGTCAGTTTTACGAGGGTATGTTTGGCGGCATGATTGAAGGAGGCTTTGTTGCGAAATAGGAAGCCAATTCTAGATTGAATTTTGGATTGGAGATGCTTAATGTGAGTCTGGGAGGAGAGTTTACAGACTAGCCAGACACCTAGGTATTTGTAGTTGTCCACATATTCTAGGCTCTGGATAAGAGCGTCTGCTAAATGACTTAAATGTAATGTAATGTAATGTCAGAACCGTCCAGAGTAGTGATGCTAGTCGGGCGGGAGGGTGTGGGCAGCAATCTGTTGAAGAGCATGCACTTAGTTTTACTAGCATTTCAAAGCAGTTGGAAGCCACGGAAGGAGTGTTGTATGGCGTTGAAGCTCGTTTGGAGGTTTGTTAACCTAGTGTCCAAAGAAGGGCCAGATGTATACAGAATGGTGTTGTCTGCGTAGAGGTGAATCAGAGAATCACCAGCAGCAAGAGCGACATCATTGATATATACAGAAAAAAGAGTCAGCCCGAGAATTGAGCCCTGTGGCACCCCCATAGAGTCTGCCAGAGGTCCAGACAACAGGCACTCCGATTTGACACACTGAACTCTATCTGAGAAGTAGTTGGTGAACCAGGCGAGGCAATCATTTGAGAAACCAAGGCTGTTGAGTCTGCCGATAAGAATGCGGTGATTGACAGAGTCGAAATCTCTGGCAAGGTTGATGAAGACGGCTGCAGAGTACTGTCTTTTATCGATGGTGGTGTCATTACGTGGCCCTCTTTGGGTATAGCGGGAAGGTTCCCCCTTTCTCTCCCTCTCCTACACCCAGGTTCTGTTACCTCAGGTCATACATTCCTGGAGGAGAATCTCTCCCCCTGGCCAGGCAATATAGAGAGAGAGAGTTTCACAGTAGAATAAAGGAATTTCTTCTACACCACAGAACTTGAGAACTGAACAATATACATGTTTTGGAGAATGTGTAAACGGTCAGTGGAGAAGCCAGCTACGACCCAGTCCGTTTTGTTTCAGGCTGTGACCTCATGAAAGACAATACAGCCACATTACCATAACTCTGTTTACACAGGAGCCTCCGTTATGAGGGTTGTGTCTAATTATTGTATAAATGAATGAGTGAGTAAAGATTCAAATATTTGTGAAATTATGTAATGTGATTTTAAACCCTTTAAAGTTTAACTAAGTCATTGGCCCGCCCCCATGAACACAGACATGATCTGGCTCATGGGACAACCCTTTTCTACTGTTCCGAATAAAACCCGCACCTGAAGAAACCCAATTCAGACCATGCTTACCTCGGTCACCGAGAGGGCAAAGGTTTGAGTAGAGACCACAAAAACCTCAGTATAAGCTAAGGTTGTGATGGTTGTTGAATTCCTAACCAAACCATGTGGAGCATTGGCTACACGGGTGGAAATGGTTCAACTCTGAGACTATCGATTCCGGCAGAATAAGAGCAAATCTTTGATACTAATTACTAGTCTGCAGCTAGAAATGATGTACCATTGAATGCGAGGACTGACAACCGCCAAAACATCTATTCTATAAGAACATTTCTGAATGGGACTCTGAAGTATGAATTCTAACCACGAAAAAAGTGCTCTTCACTGACGAGTCGCGGTTTAGTCTCACCAGGGATGACGGTCGGATTCGCATTTATCGTTGAAGGAATGAGCTTTATACCGAGGCCTGTACTCTGGAGAGGGATCAATTTGGAGCTGGAGGGTCCGTCATGGTCTGGGGCAGAGTGTCACAGCATCATCGGACTGAGCTTGTTGTCATTGCAGGCAATCTCAACGCTGTGCATTACAGGGAAGACATCCTCCTCCCTCATGTGGTACCCTTCCTGCAGGCTCATCCTAGCATGACCCTCCAGCATGACAATGCCACCAGCCATAACGCACATTCTGTGCATGATTTCCTGCAAGACAGGAATGTCAGTGTTCTGCCATGGCCAGCGAAGAGCCCGGATCTCAATCCCATTGAGTAAGTCTGGGACCTGTTGGATCGGAGGGTTAGAGCCATTCCATCCAGAAATGTCTGGGAACTTGTAGGTGCCTTGGTGGAAGAGTGGGGTAACATCTCACAGCAAGAACTGGCAAATCTGGTGCAGTCCATGAGGAGGAGATGCACTGCAGTACTTAATGCAGCTGCTGGCCACACAAGATACTGACTGATACTGTTACTTTTGACCCCCCCATTTGTTCAGGGACACATTATTCCATTTCTGTTAGTCACATGTCTGTGGAACTTGTTTCAGTTTATGTCTCAGTTGTAGAATCTTGTTGTGTAAATGTTTGTATGAACATATGCTAAGTTTGCTGAAAATAAACGCAGTTGACAGTGAGAGGATGTTTATTTTTTTGCTGACTCAACTGCCCAATGTATGACCATATTAGAGACACATATTTCCCTCAGAATACACAGATCCACAAAGAATTCGAAAAACAAACCCAATTTTGATGAACTCCCATATCTACTGGGTGAAATCCCACAGTGTGCCATCATAGCAGCAAGATTTGTGACCTGTTGTCACAAGAAAAGGGCAAAACTAAGGAGATGATTGTGGACTTCAGGAAACAGCAGAGGGAACACCCCCCTATCCACATCGATGGAACAGTAGTGGAGAGGGTAGCTAGTTTTAAGTTCCTCAGCATACACATCACAGACAAACTGAATCGGTCCACTCACACTGACAGCGTCGTGAAGAAGGTGCAGCAGCGCCTATTCAACCTCAGGAGGCTGAAGAAATTCGGCTTGTCACCAAAAGCACTCACAAACTTCTACAGATGCACAATCGAGAGCATCCTGGCGGGCTGTATCACCGCCTGGTACGGCAACTGCTCCGCCCTCAATCGTAAGGCTCTCCAGAGGGTAGTGAGGACTGCACAACGCATCACCGGGGGCAAACTACCTGCCCTCCAGGACACCTACACCACCCGTTGTTACAGGAAGGCCATAAAGATCATCAAGGACATCAACCACCCGAACCACTGCCTGTTCACTCCGCTATCATCCAGAAGGCGAGGTCAGTACAGGTGCATCAAAGCTGGGACCGAGAGACTGAAAAACAGCTTCTATCTCAAGGCCATCAGACTGTTAAACAGCCACCACTAACATTGAGTGGCTGCTGCCAACACACTGTCATTGACACTGACCCAACTCCAGCCATTTTATTAAAGGGAATTGATGGGAAATTATGTAAATATATCACTAGCCACTTTAAACAATGCTACCTTATATAATGTTACTTACCCTACATTATTCATCTCATATGCATATGTATATACTGTACTCTACATCATCGACTGCATCCTTATGTAATACATGTATCACTAGCCACTTTAACTATGCCACTTTGTTTACTTTGTCTACACACTCATCTCATATGTATATACTGTACTCGATACCATCTACTGTATGCTGCTCTGTACCATCACTCATTCATATATCCTTATGTACATATTCCTTATCCCCTTACACTGTGTATAAGACAGTAGTTTTGGAATTGTTAGTTAGATTACTTGTTGGTTATCACTGCATTGTCGGAACTAGAAGCACAAGCATTTCGCTACACTCGCATTAACATCTGCTAACCATGTGTATGTGACAAATAAAATTTGATTTGATTTGAACCAGTGAAGAACAAACACCATTGTAAATACAACCCTTATTTATGATTATGTATTTCCCTTTTGTACTTTGACCATTTGTACATCATTACAACACTGTATATATACATAATATGACATTTGTAATGTCTTTATTGTTTTGAAACTTCTGTATGTGAAATGTTTACTGTTTATTTTTATTGTTTATTTCACTGTTGTATATTATCTACCTCACTTGCTTTGGCAATGTTAACACATGTTTCCCATGCCAATAAAGCCCCTCGAATTGAATTGAATTGATCGGATGGGATGTATAGACATTATGAACAGTATGTGGATAGATTATGTAGTATATCTGAAGAATACGTGGATAGAATAGTATACAGTACATTTGAAATGGGTATAACAGTATGTAAACATTATTAAAGTGACCAGTGTTCCATGTCTATGTACATAGGCCAGCAGCCTCGAAGGTGCAGAGTAACCGGATGGTAGCCAGCTAGTGACAGTGACTAAGTTCAGGACAGGGTACGAGGTGGAGGCCGGCTACTGATGGGTATTTAACAGTCTGATGGCCTTGAGAATATGTTTTACACATCCGCTGTGTTTCTCTATGAATAGCTATGGAGATATGCCATCTGTTCTGCCCTGGTCTGTCTTCCACTACACTGGATACATACTTATTTCCATTGAGTAGATTTCCAAAGGCATTTTTAATGTAAACCGTCTGACAACACAATGTGGTACAGTATATTATGAACAATGTTGTATTTCGGTCTTCAACAGATCCAGAGGGCTGCACTGAAAATGTGTTAGGCTATATTTCCTCGCCTTCAAAATTAGCAGAAAATTGTCCTCTATCCATAATTTTTGGCCACACACACACAATATTTATATTAATCTCTGTCTCCCTCTACCTCTCTCTCTCTCTCTCTCTCTCTCTCTCTCTCTCTCTCCTCTCTCTCTCGTTGTCTCTTTCTCTCTCTCTCTCATCGTCTCTTTCTCCCTCTCTCTCTCTCTTTTGTTGTCTCTCTCTCTCTCTCTCTCGTCTCTTTCTCTCTCTCTCTTTCTGTCCTTCTGTTTGCCTGTAGTGTAAGCCTGTGGGAGCTTGTCAGGAATGCATTTGTTGTCTATAGCTCTTCTCTCTCTCCCTCCATCCCTTCCCCTCTCTTTCTCTCCCTCCATCCCTCCCTCCCTCTCTCTCTCCCTCCCTCTTTCTCTCCCTCCTCCCCTCCTCTCTCTCTCTCTCTCTCTCTCTCTCTCCCCCCATCCTTCCCTCCCTCCCTCCCTCTCTCTCCCCTCCATCCCCCCCCCTCTCTTCCCCTCCATCCCTCCCTCCCTCTCTCTCCCCCATCCCTCCCTCACTCTCTCTCCCCCTCCATCCCTCCCTCACTCGCTCTCCCCCTCCATCTATCCATCCCTCCCTCTTTCTCTCCCTCTGCCCCTCCCTCCCTCTCTCTCCCCCTCCGCCCCTCCCTCCCTCTCTCTCCCCCTCCATCCCCCTCCCCTCTCTCCCCTTCCCTCCCTCCCTCCCTCTCTCCCTCCCTCCCTCCCTCCCTCCCTCCCTCTCTCTCTCTCTCCCCCTCCATCCCTCCCTCCCTCTCTCCCCCTCAATCCCTCCCTCCCTCTTTCTCTCCCTCCATCCCACTCTGTCAGTGCTGCAGGTTGTGTTCTGTCTGTTTAACAGGTTATATGTTAGCAGGAGCCAGGGGGATAACCTCTAAGAAGGGGGGGGGGCCTAGAGGACTCCCCACAGACGCTTAGCTCACTGAAGTCTTCTATTCTTACCCATGACCCCTATCATTTCTGTCTGCCTCAACAAACTCCCCCCTGCTCCCCTGTAGCGCGCACACACACACACACACACACACACACACACACACACGCACACGCACACGCACACACGTCATTTGTTCTGCCCTGGACTGTCTTCCACTACACTGGATACAAACATATTTCCATTGATAGAGTAGTTTCCCGAAGGCTTTAAAAAAACACATTGTAAACAGTCTGACAATACAATGCTGTACAGTATATTATGATCAAACCCAGAGAAATTAGGAAATCCTGGCAATGTTGTATTGTTACAGAGTCTAGCCCCTGTATTTTACCTTAGGATTGTAGTTGGACTTTAACCAGCCCTACCTGCAGTAAAACCCTGTCTTGGACAGTTTGTCTATGATAAGAGACTAGTTCAAGCTACAGCAGTGGGGTTAACACACTAAACCTCCTTCAGTTTCACTTCTTCAAGGCAGGTTATAGTTTCTCTCAGTTGTCCTTATGTTGTAAGGACGTTGTTTTGTAAGCCTTCCAGCACCTTGGTTGTACCTAAGCTACCTTTTAAGCTACCTTTTAAGCTACCTTTTAAGCTACCTTTTAAGCTACCTTTTAAGCTACCCTTTAAGCTACCTTTTAAGCTACCTTTTAAGCTACCTTTTAAGCTACCCTTTAAGCTACCTTTTAAGCTACCTTTTAAGCTACCTTTTAAGCTACCCTTTAAGCTACCTTTTAAGCTACCTTTTAAGCTACCTTTTAAGCTACCTTTTAAGCTACCTTTTAAGCTACCCTTTAAGCTACCTTTTAAGCTACCTTTTAAGCTACCTTTTCCTCGCTCACCTGTTTTTATACTTTATGGCCAACTGTCTACAGTATAAATATGGTGAGCCTCTCCACTAGCAGGTATTACAGTAACATCAAGCAGAAACCATTACACATCCACAAAGTGAGTTTCCACATTGAGAGTATAGACTCGTGGCCTCCTGTAAATACAAACCTCTGTTTGTCTGTGTTCTGAGGCCATTAAGTTACTTAACGGCCCAGTACTCTGGCTCCCCCGTCCACTCAAATGGTACCCTATTCCCTGTATAGTGCACTACTTCTGACCAGAGTCCTATGGGCCTGGTAAAAAGTAGTGCACTATAAAGGGAATAGGGTTCCATTTGGGAGGTAGCTCATGTAACAAAGTTCTAACGGCATGCCTCCGCAGTGACATCATGCCCTCTCTCCCCAGAAGGTCTTCCTCCCAGTCTGAGAAAACTAAATGAAGAGGGATACATCTGGCAGCATTTCGCGTCTCAAAATCTGCCTGGCCTTATTTCTCTCTCATCCTCCACTCTCTTGCTCTTCTCTCTCTCGTGTTTTCTCGCTCTCTCTCTCTCTTTCTCTCTCCTCTCTCTCTCTTTATTTCTCTCCTATCCTCTCTCTCTCCTTTCTCTGCTCTCTCTCTCTTCTCACTTAGCTCTCATCTTTTTTATTTTCCTGTAATCCCTCTCTCCGCCAAAAGCTCCTGTATTTTCTCACACACAGCCACTCAGCCATTGTTTTCCTCCAGGAGCTGTTGTGGTGCTCCAGAGGGAGGGGGCAGGCGGGCTTCCTGTCTGCCCAGGGTGGTGTGGGAAACATGGGGGGAGGTGCCTGTCACAGACCCTCTGCCTTGAGTACATGGTGACAGAGGGGAAATGAACTCAAAGAAAGGAACTGGGTGAAAAGTGCCCATAGGGACAGATCTAGGATCGGTTTACCTCCTAGAAATTTGACCTCAATTTACTCTAAGAGGCACGCTTGGTCAGTGATGAAATCTGTATTCTAATATGCTGGGGTTGGTGGCACAGATCTAGGATCAGTTTACCTTCCCTTAGGGGTAAACTGACATCAGTGTCGGGCGACTTAATGTGAGGCTCTGACGCATCCCTTGTCCGACGCTTGGCCGATGATGACATCTTTATTCTGTGTAGTTGGGGGTAGCATTGACTGTACCATCCTTTATCCCCTCAGAGTCCCACCTCAAAGTGGCTGTGATTTCTTACTTCTTTGATTCAGTAATTCAGTGGGGTGTGCAAGTCATAAAAATGAACATCAAAGTGAAATCAAAGTTCACATCAGCCACTCTAACGTTTTATTACTAAATTATTGGAAGCCTTTTTACTGAGTTGTTATATCAGTTGATAATGATTGACGTGTGCACCTATCCCCATTAAACGTTGTCTTCGTGACATTAGAAAATAAATAGTCAACTGATGAAATGCAACTTATTTGTGCCAAATAAACTGTCAAGGCATCAGCTCTTTTTTCCATAAAAAGAAGCGCTATCTTTTTAAACGGGATGTGGAGTGAGGGAGCGAGAGAGGGGAGTGTTTGACAAGGCACAGCAGACTGCTCTCTCGGGACGAATGGGACTAGAGCAGCCTATACTGGGAGTAGCGGCGTATCACAAAGGGCAGGCTGCGGCCACACAAAATAGTCTGAAAACAAGCAGCGATTAGCGCGCAGAGAGGAATGCGACCCAAATTGAAGTGGTGTGTCATTGGGAACCCGCGCGAGGTTCCATGGAGCGATGTTTCACCTATTTAGTAAATCGTAAGTGTTCCTATCTTGCTATCATATTGATAAAAACTCGGTTGGTGCGTGTTAATGACAGACAGCTACAGTTGCTGTGCGCTGTTTGATTTCGCGACCTCCACCCTATTTTCCCCGGGGATATAAACGAGTCGCTAGCTACGCTATTGCAAACAGTCGTTACTGTGTCGTTACATTATGTTTACGTCGTCTATGTGGCTTGAAGAACATACTTACTGGAATGGGAATGCTGTTCGGGTAGACAGGAGCAAGTCAAGCAGACTGGTTGGAAATAGTAAAAGAAGGAGAAGGAGGAATTAGGGACGCGCTCAGACTTGAACAGGGAAATATTTTGCCCCATGGGCGAATCTACTGTAGGCGTAGCGCAGAACAAGACTTCAAAGCATAGTTCACTTTACTGTTGGGAGGAAATGACGTGTTATTATTTGGTTATTCACTCATCTCTATTTGTCAATTACCGTTCTATTGTGGTTTTGGTCTGTAATAGTTCTGATGTTGTTTATATACAGAATAGAAGAGAGAGAGAGAGAGAGAGAGGGAGAGATCACCAGCTTGCTCTTAATACCAGTGCAGTCATGCAGTAGGCCTACTAGTGTTTTGCCTTGTCAATGTTGACATACTTTATCTGCCTAATACGTTTTTGCATTTAGCAAGCAAGCCTTCCATTCCTCCATTCGTACGGACTTCTGCCTCCTTTCCTACCCTTTGTCTTGCGGGGTACATGCGACAGAGTGAAGTAGGCTAACAGTAGGTCAGCAGTTCCTACTCTCTCTCCCCATAGACCCCTCTTCTCATATCTTCATCGCCTTCTCTTCTCACAGTGCTATCACTTCCATTAGCACTCGTTTAAGGATGTCATTGTTATGCAATGGTTTAAGTAAGAAGCCTGCTTGCTTGTAACTTATTTATATTTTCCCCTGCAGCTCAGATACTGCATAACTCTTTATGTAATGTGTTCATTTGACAGTGTCCCTCTCTGCTCATCCTCTTTTTTCTCTCTGCACACCCACGCATGCACACACACACACGCACGCACACACACACACACACACACGCACACGCACACGCACACACACACACACACACACACACACACACACACACACACACACACACATACACACCACACATAGACGCACACGCACACCACACACGCACGCACACACGCACGCACGCACACACACCCACACACACGCACGCGCGCACACACACACACACACACACACACACACACACACACACACACACACACACACACACACACACACACACACACACATAGACGCACACGCACACCACACACGCACGCACACACACACGCACACACACCCACACACACGCACGCGCGCACACACACACACACACACACACACACCACACATAGACGCACACGCACACCACACACGCACGCACACACACACGCATGCACACACACCCACACACACACGCACGCGCGCACACACACACACACACACACACACCACACATAGACACACACGCACGCACACACACACGCACACACACACACACACACACACGCACGCGCGCACACACACACACACATAGACGCACACGCACACCACACACGCACGCACACACACATGCACACACACACACATAGACGCGCACGCACACACACACCTCTTTCGCTCTCTCAGCAGGGAGTAGCCTAGTTAAAACCCATAGTCATGCTTACACTGTTAAAAGTGGGATGGCACTGTTGTTCATCTGAAGTGGTTTTCTGATTGGTACGATCCAAAATACACTTTGGTTTCTTTAACCTATTCTAATCAAAGTGTCTGAAGTACAATAACGCATTTAAAGATCAATGGGATTTTTGGTACATTCACATTGCATAATGGTGGTTGCAATGTAGCTGTGGCAGGAAATTGATGAACAGGATATATATCATTAATTGCTTGTAACCTAATTAGGTTGCAACAAATATTTTATTTTTTAACTGAGAAAATCTACGTTTTTTTTTAGGTTGATCCAATGAGTTATTTGTACAGTGTACCATCATTGTGCCTCCTATGTGTCCTCATTCTCCTATTGGTGCACAACATTTGAGAGAAATAAGCTTTTTGTGCATATGGAACATTTCTGGGATCTTTTATTTCAGCTCATGAAACATGGGACCAACACTTTACATGTTGCCTTTAAATTCTTGCTCAGAGTATTATTGAGACAGCTCTACTGTGCACTATACATGTAGCTCTACTGTAGCACTATACATGTAGCTCTACTGTAGCACTATACATGTAGCTCTACTGTAGCACTATACATGTAGCTCTACTGTAGCACTATACATGTAGCTCTACTGTAGCACTATACATGTAGCTCTACTGTAGCACTATACATGTAGCTCTACTGTAGCACTATACATGTAGCTCTACTGTAGCACTATACATGTAGCTCTACTGTAGCACTATACATGTAGCTCTACTGTAGCACTATACATGTAGCTCTACTGTAGCACTATACATGTAGCTCTACTGTAGCACTATAGCACATGTAGCTCTACTGTAGCACTATACATGTAGCTCTACTGTAGCACTATACATGTAGCTCTACTGTAGCACTATACATGTAGCTCTACATGTAGCACTAGCACTATATATGTAGCTCTACTGTAGCACTATACATGTAGCTCTACTGTAGCACTATACATGTAGCTCTACTGTAGCACTATACATGGAGCTCTACTGTAGCACTATACATGTAGCTCTACTGTAGCACTATATTATTCAGCTCTACTGTGTAGCACCATTTAAAAGGCATTGAAGGACTCCTCTGAAAACCCACTTCACTTTAGAAAGTAAACCCTACTCTTGATTAAATGCAATAGTGTAACAATAGTGTGACTACATGTGTAACAATATCTATAGTTATGACAACTTATGAGAATAAACGTCTGTAGTTAAAAAGGCAAAACTAGGTATAAAAAATGAGTTAAAAAAGACAAACAGAGAGGATATAGTGAGGTTGAACAAAACCTTGGCTTTGAAGACGTCAACATAAACTAGTTTCTTTCTGAGGATTTTTTCACTCCTCTCTTCTCCCTCCTCTTTCTCTCTCTTCTCCCTCCTCTCTCTCTCTCTTCTCCCACCTATCTTACTTCTTTCTCCCTGTTGCCTCGCACCCTCAGTTCAATGATCTGTGGGTCAGAGGGCACACTTCCTGCTCCAACATGAGGCTCCCTCTCATCCTGTGACTGGAGAGATTGGAAACCAATCAAGAGTGTTTACTCCATGCTTATTTCCTGGTTGGGGCGTTCCCAGGTTTCGTAGACCAGGCCATGCCATGTTTTCTCTATATTGGAAGGGAAGGAATGGGGAGGTCTGTGAGTATACAGTATCTTCCTAATGTAGTATCTCTGCTGGCTGGGACCAGTCATCTCTCTGGCTCCTGTAGACAGACTCAGCCAGGATAGCAGGGAAGATCTCTGCTGACTGGGACCAGTCATCTCTCTGGCTCCTGTAGACAGACTCAGCCAGGATAGCAGGGAAGATCTCTGCTGACTGGGACCAGTCATCTCTCTGGCTCCTGTAGACAGACTCAGCCAGGATAGCAGGGAAGATCTCTGCTGACTGGGACCAGTCATCTCTCTGGCTCCTAGACAGTCAGCCAGACAGACTCAGCCAGGATAGCAGAGAAGATCTCTGCTGACTGGGACCAGTCATCTCTCTGGCTCCTAGACAGTCAGCCAGACAGACTCAGCCAGGATAGCAGGGAAGATCTCTGCTGGCTGGGACCAGTCATCTCTCTGGCTCCTGTATGCAGACTCAGCCAGGATAGCGGGGGAAGATCTCTGCTGACTGGGACCAGTCATCTCTCTGGCTCCTGTAGACAGACTCAGCCAGGATAGCAGGGAAGATCTCTGCTGACTGGGACCAGTCATCTCTCTGGCTCCTGTAGACAGACTCAGCCAGGATAGCAGGGAAGATCTCTGCTGACTGGGACCAGTCATCTCTCTGGCTCCTGTAGACAGACTCAGCCAGGATAGCGAGGAAGAGGGCAGCACTAGAAAGAAGTCTCTCTGAATTAGTGTCATATTATGGTAACATTCTTCTGCCCTCCTCTTGCGCTCTCTTGTTCCCGTCCTCTGTTTGCAGGCACCATGCTGTGTTTTTGAGGTCACATTGAGGTCAGAGGGGTGTAGCTATGAGCTGATGCTGTGATGTATCAACAACGAGCTCTGGTCTTTGTCTATGCATGAAGGTATCCTGTTATGTCGCCTGTATCAGATCTATCTGGAGTATCTGCTCATCAAGACATGCTGATGTCCCTTGTTCTCTCCAGATCGTATACTGATACTATATCCACCTTATACATGGCTCTCAAGGCATAGGATGTGCTTCCCATGAAGTGTTCTTTTTCATTCTGTGAGAAAAATAACTGCTCCTTGAACAGTGACTCTCTCTTTAGACCACTTTGTCCACTGCTGTGATTACTGGGACACACACAATAATAAAAGTGGTCAATAATAATAACATTCAGGTCTGGTCTGGTCAGGTCAGGTCTGGTCAGGTCAGGTCAGGTCTGGTCAGGTCAGGTCTGGTCAGGTCTGGTCAGGTCAGCTCTGGTCAGGTCAGGCCAGGTCTGGTCAGGTCAGGCCAGGTCTGGTCAGGTCAGGTCTGGTCTGGTCAGGTCAGGTCTGGTAAGGTCTAGTCTGGTCACGTCTAGTTAGCTCTGGTCAGGTCAGGTCAGGTCAGGTCAGGTCTGGTCTAGTCTGGTCAGGTCTAGTTAGGTCTGGTCAGGTCTAGTCAGGTCAGGTCAGGTCTGGTCAGGTCAAGTCAGGTCAGGTCAGGTCAGGTCAGGTCAGGTCAGGTCTGGTCTGGTGAGGTGAGGTCAGGTCAGGTCTGGTCAGGTCAGGTCAGGTCTGGTCAGGTCTGGTCAGGTCAGGTCTAGTCAGTTCAGGTCTGGTAAGGTCTAGTCTAGTCAGGTCTGGTCAGGTCAGGTCTAGTCAGGTCTAGTCAGGTCTGGTCAGGTCTGGTAAGGTCTGGTCAGGTCTAGTTAGGTCTGGTCAGGTCTAGTCAGGTCTGGTCAGGTCTAGTCAGGTCTAGTCAGGTCTGGCCTAGTCAGGTCTTGTCAGGTCTAGACTGGTCAGGTCTGGTCAGGTCTAGTCAGGTCTTGTCAGGTCTAGTCAGGTCTGGCCTAGTCAGGTCTAGTCAGGTCAGGTCTGGTCTAGTCAGGTCTGGTTAGGTCAGGTCTAGTCAGGTCTAGTTAGGTCAGGTCAGGTCTGTTCTGGTCTGGTCAGGCCAGGTCTAGTCAGGTCAGGTCTGGTCAGGTCTGGCCTAGTCAGGTCAGGTCTGGTCAGGTCTAGTCAGGTCTATTCTGGTCTGGTCTAGTCAGGTCTAGTTTGGTCAGGTGTAGTCAGGTCTGGTCTGGTCAGGTCTGGCCTAGTCAGGTCTGGCCTAGTCAGGTCTGGTCAGGTCTAGTCTGGTCAGGTCTGGTCAGGTCTAGTCAGGTCTGGTCAGGTCTAGTCAGGTCTGGCCAGGTCTGGTAAGGTCTAGTCTGGTCAGGTCTAGTCAGGTCTGGTCAGGTCTAGTCAGGTCTGGTCAGGTCTAGTCAGGTCTGGTAAGGTCTAGTCTGGTCAGGTCTAGTCAGGTCTGGTCAGGTCTAGTCAGGTCTGGTAAGGTCTAGTCTGGTCAGGTCAGGTCTGGTCAGGCCAGGTCTGGTCAGGTCAGGTCTGGTCAGGTCTGGTCAGGTCTAGTCAGGTCTAGTCAGGTCTGGTCAGGTCTGGTAAGGTCTATTCTGGTCACGTCTAGTTAGGTCTGGTCAGGTCAGGTCTGGTCAGGTCAGGTCTGGTCTAGTCTGGTCAGGTCTAGTTAGGTCTGGTCAGGTCTAGTCAGGTCAGGTCAGGTCTGGTCAAGTCTGGTCAGGTCAGGTCTGGTCAGGTCAGGTCAGGTCAGGTCAGGTCTGGTCAGGTCTGGTCAGGTCAGGTCTAGTCAGTTCAGGTCTGGTAAGGTCTAATCTGGTCAGGTCTGGTCAGGTCAGGTCAGGTCTAGTCAGGTCTAGTCAGGTCTGGTCAGGTCTGGTCAGGTCTAGTCAGGTCTAGTTAGGTCTGGTCAGGTCTAGTCAGGTCTGGTCAGGTCTAGTCAGGTCTAGTCAGGTCTGGCCTAGTCAGGTCTTGTCAGGTCTAGACTGGTCAGGTCCGGTCAGGTCTAGTCAGGTCTTGTCAGGTCTAGTCAGGTCTGGCCTAGTCAGTTCTAGTCAGGTCAGGTCTGGTCTAGTCAGGTCTGGTTAGGTCAGGTCTAGTCAGGTCTAGTTAGGTTAGGTCTGTTCTGGTCTGGTCAGGTCTAGTCAGGTCTGGTAAGGTCTAGTCTGGTCAGGTCTGGTCAGGTCTAGTCAGGTCTGGTCAGGTCTAGTCAGGTCTAGTCAGGTCTGGTCAGGTCTGGTAAGGTCTGGTCAGGTCTAGTTAGGTCTGGTCAGGTCTAGTCAGGTCTGGTCAGGTCTAGCCAGGTCTAGTCAGGTCTGGCCTAGTCAGGTCTAGTCAGGTCTGGCCTAGTCAGGTCAGGTCTGGTCAGGTCTGGCCTAGTCAGGTCTGGTCTGGTCAGGTCTGGCCTAGTCAGGTCAGGTCTGGTCAGGTCTAGTCAGGTCTATTCTGGTCTGGTCTAGTCAGGTCTAGTTTGGTCAGGTGTAGTCAGGTCTGGTCTGGTCAGGTCTGGCCTAGTCAGGTCTGGTCAGGTCTGGTCAGGTCTAGTCTGGTCAGGTCTGGTCAGGTCTAGTCAGGTCTGGTCAGGTCTAGTCAGGTCTGGTCAGGTCTAGTCTGGTCTGGTCAGGTCTAGTCAGGTCTGGTCAGGTCTAGTCAGGTCTGGTCAGGTCTAGTCAGGTCTGGTCAGGTCTAGTCTGGTCAGGTCTAGTCAGGTCTGGTCAGGTCTAGTCAGGTCTGGTCAGGTCTAGTCAGGTCTGGTAAGGTCTAGTCTGGTCAGGTCTAGTCAGGTCTGGTCAGGTCTAGTCAGATCTCGTCAGGTCTAGTCTGGTCAGGTCTAGTCAGGTCTGGTCAGGTCTGGTCAGCCCATCCTTTGGCCTGTTGAAGTGGCCAGCTGCTCTGCTACGTTAAACAACAAAGGCCATGACACCATTACAGATGCACCTGAATAGTCTCTCTCCTCTCTCTTGGTCCAATAACAGATGTTACACAGAATGCGCAGAACACATCCCACCCAGCATGCATGTAGCTTGCTCTTTCATAGTAATATGTGTGTGTGTTGGCCTGGTTTCACCTGCTGACCTCTGCACCCTAGACCCGGCTGTGTTGGATCCACAACAGCTGTTATTTAACCACAGGACCTAGGTTTCCAACTAGCTCTACCCAATATGCACTTCTGTGAGTCTTGCATCCCAACACGCACCCAAAGGGTCCTGGCAGCAGATAGAGAGCCACAGAGATCTGCTCCTGTAGATGATGTCATTTACAGCCAACACAGCTTCCTGCTGTCTCTGCTCCCTTTGTGTTCGGTGGAGGGGGGGGGGGGGGGGTGCATGTTTCTGTGTTCAGCTGTTCCTCTCATACAGTATGTGTCTTTACATCTCCTCTCGTAGTGAGGCAGGCAGCAGGCTCCAAGTGAATTGGTGTGTTTGCTGTGATTATTCCTCAATAAATTGGTAGAGGCACTGAAATGCTCAGTGTTTCATCACCTGTTGTGCGGTGCAGGTCTGCCTGGAGACATCTGTTTCGTCGTCCATCTCCCTGGTTTCATCCCCCTGCTTTGTCTTGATTGCATCTCTCTTTGAGAGAGGGATAGAGTGAGGTCCACTCCTCTTCCTCTGTCTGTACAAGGCTAGAGGACACTAATGCAACAGCACCAAACCGTTTCTACTCTCTCCATTCTATCTCTCCCTCTCTCAAAACCAATCAAGGCCATATACTGTGTCAGATGGCCAATGGGTAATTATTATATTGTAATTATTTTATTATAATATCTTGCTGAGGCTTCTGTGGGGAGAGATTCTACTGTGAGTAGAATTCTAGGATGGCTGAAGCTGCATTAACTTATTAGCTCCAGCTTTTCCTGTCTCCTCTAATGACCATATTTTTACATTGTTATTACCTCCAGTACATCATTTGAGTGTATTTGCTGAGTTTCTCTTAGTCTCTGGGGTTCCCTGAGGTATCTCAGTATGTGACAGTGACTTGGTTCTGTTCTGTCTGCCTGATTAATAGACAGGTTCCGCTTACACACAACTTCCGTTCCGTTCCAGTGATTCCTGTCAGGATCTCTCCTTTCTGTTTTCCTCTCGCCCTGTCTTGTCCAAGCTCATTCCACCACAGATGTTGCGATTGAAAGGAGGACACACACACACACACACACACACACACACACACACACACACACACACACACACACACACACACACACACACACACACACACACACACACACACACACACACACACACACACACACACACACACACACACACACACACACACACACACACACACACACACACACACACACACACACAAGCATTGTTGCATCCATATAGAAAGAAGAAACAAATATATTGACTGAGATAATTCAACAAAAAACATACACACCAGAGAAGACAAGAGAAGGGAAGAGCAGAGAAGAGGAGAGAAGACAAGAGAAGGGAAGAGCAGAGAAGAGGAGAGAAGACAAGAGAAGGGAAGAGCAGAGAAGAGGAGAGATTTGGAGAGAAGAGGAGAGAAGAGGAGGGACGTGGAGAGAAGAGAAGAGAAGAGGGGAGATGTGCATAGAAGAGAAGAGGAGAAATGTGGAGAGATGAGGAGGGATGTGGAGAGAAGAGGAGAGAAGAGGAGAGATGAGGAGGGATGTGGAGAGAAGAGGAGAGAAGAGGAGAGATGAGGAGGGATGTGGAGAGAAGAGGAGAGATGAGTAGGGATGTGGAGAGAAGAGGAGGGATGTGGAGAGAAGAGGCGAGATGTGCAGAAAAGAGAAGAGGAGAGATGTGGAGAGAAGAGAATGGAAGAGGAGAGGAGAGAAGAGAGATATGGAGAGAAGAGAAGAGGAGAGATGTAGAGAGAAGAGAAGAGGGAGAAGAGGAGAGATGTGGAATGAAGACAAGAGGAGAGATGTGGAAAGAGAGGAGAGGAAAGAAGAGGAGAGAAGTGGAGAGAAGGGGAGAGAAGTGGAGAGAAGAGGAGAGGACAGAAGAAGAGAGAAGTGGAGATAAGTGGAGAGAAGATTAGAGTTTTGGACAGAAGAGAAGAAGAGGAGAGAAGAGGAGAGAAGTGGAGAGAAGAGGAGAGTTTTGGACAGAAGTGGAGAGAAGAGGAGATAAGTGGATAGAAGGGGAGAGAAGTGGAGAGAAGATGAGAGAAGTGGAGAGAAGAGGAGAGTTTTGGACAGAAGTGGAGAGAAGAGGAGAGTTTTGGACAGAAGTGGAGAGAAGAGGAGAGAAGTGGAGAGAAGAGGAGAGTTTTGGACAGAAGAAAAGAAGAGGAGAGATGTGGAAAGAATAGAAGAAGAGGGGAGATGTGGAAAGAAGTGGAGAGATGTGGAGAGAAGAGATATAATGTCTGTGTGGTTGTGTGTGTTTTGTAATGTTGTGTTGAACAACTGTGTGTGTCTGTTTGTGTGTACGTGCGTAAGTGTCAGACCATTTTCCTTTGATGTGTATGTTAGAGTGTTTGTGCCATGGTCCATGCCCAATTGTTCATACGGCTGGCTAGCTCACTGACTGGAGCGTTAAAACACAGCACAGGCTACAAAGGAGCTCACTACAGCTCCAACACATTACCCAATCATCTCGCTAGTCTGAAAATATTTTACCCAATCATCTATCTAGTGTGAAAAGATCTTATCCAATTAGTTCACTGGATCTCTTACCTACTCAGCTGGCCCAATCATGTCTCTATTATCTGCATCTCATACCCAATAAACTCAGTGTTGTCAGCCTCTTAGCCAGTCAGCTTACTGATCTCGCCAACCACATTGTTTTGGCCAAGGGGATTCAAAGTAACCCACCGGCATGTGTTTTGTTCAAGGGGATTCAAAGTAACCCACCGGCATGTGTTTTGGCCAAGGGGATTCAAAGTAACCCACCGGCATGTGTTTTGGCCAAGGGGATTCAAAGTAACCCACCGGCATGTGTTTTGGCCACAAGGGGATTCAAAGTAACCCACCGGCATGTGTTTTGGCCAAGGGGATTCAAAGTAACCCACTGGCATGTGTTTTGGCCACAAGGGCATTCAAAGTATCCCACCGGCATGTGTTTTGGCCACAAGGGGATTCAAAGTATCCCACCGGCATGTGTTTTGGCCACAAGGGGATTCAAAGTATCCCACCGGCATGTGTTTTGGCCAAGGGGATTCAAAGTAACCCACCGGCATGTGTTTTGGCCACAAGTGGATTCAAAGTAACCCACCGGCATGTGTTTTGGCCAAGGGGATTCAAAGTAACCCACCGGCATGTGTTTTGGCCACAAGGGGATTCAAAGTAACCCACCGGCATGTGTTTTGGCCAAGGGGATTCAACGTAACCCACTGGCATGTGTTTTGGCTACAAGGTGATTCAAAGTAACCCACCGGCATGTGTTTTGGCCACAAGGGGATTCAAAGTAACCCACTGGCATGTGTTTTGGCCAAGGGGATTCAAAGTAACCCACCGGCATGTGTTTTGGCCACAAGGGGATTCAACGTAACCCACCGGCATGTGTTTTGGCTACAAGGTGATTCAAAGTAACCCACCGGCATGTGTTTTGGCCACAAGGGGATTCAAAGTAACCCACCGGCATGTGTTTTGGCCAAGGGGATTCAAAGTAACCCACCGGCATGTGTTTTGACCACAAGGTGATTCAAAGTAACCCACCGGCATGTGTTTTGTTCAAGGGGATTCAAAGTAACCCACCGGCATGTGTTTTGGCCAAGGGGATTCAAAGTAACCCACCAGCATGTGTTTTGTTCAAGGGGATTCAAAGTAACCCACCGGCATGTGTTTTGGCCACAAGGGGATTCAAAGTAACCCACCGGCATGTGTTTTGGCCAAGGGGATTCAACGTAACCCACTGGCATGTGTTTTGGCTACAAGGTGATTCAAAGTAACCCACCGGCATGTGTTTTGGCCACAAGGGGATTCAAAGTAACCCACCGGCATGTGTTTTGGCCAAGGGGATTCAAAGTAACCCACCGGCATGTGTTTTGGCCAAGGGGATTCAAAGTAACCCACCGGCATGTGTTTTGGCCACAAGGGGATTCAAAGTAACCCACCGGCATGTGTTTTGGCCACAAGGGGATTCAAAGTATCCCACCAGCATGTGTTTTGGCCAAGGGGATTCAAAGTAACCCACTGGCATGTGTTTTGGCCAAGGGGATTCAAAGTAACCCACCGGCATGTGTTTTGGCCACAAGGGGATTCAACGTAACCCACCGGCATGTGTTTTGGCCACAAGGGGATTCAAAGTAACCCACCGGCATGTGTTTTGGCCAAGGGGATTCAAAGTAACCCACCGGCATGTGTTTTGTTCAAGGGGATTCAAAGTAACCCACCGGCATGTGTTTTGGCCAAGGGGATTCAAAGTAACCCACCGGCATGTGTTTTGCCACAAGGGGATTCAAAGTAACCCACCGGCATGTGTTTTGTTCAAGGGGATTCAAAGTAACCCACCGGCATGTGTTTTGGCCAAGGGGATTCAAAGTAACCCACCGGCATGTGTTTTGGCCACAAGGGGATTCAAAGTAACCCACCGGCATGTGTTTTGGCCAAGGGGATTCAAAGTAACCCACCGGCATGTGTTTTGGCCACAAGGGGATTCAAAGTAACCCACAGGCATGTGTTTTGGCCACAAGGGGATTCAAAGTAACCCACCTGCATGTGTTTTGTATGTATGTTACATTTCTGTGTAAACTGTAGTCAGTGCTGCTACTGCAAATATTGACATGATTAGGAGGGATCAATTCCTCTTCCATGACTCATCACTATGGTGATGAGGTCCCATTCAGGACTGACCAGAGCTTGGATAAAGCATAGGGCATGTTTATCACTTCAATAAGATGACTGCTACTTCACAATAGCACACACTGCAGGCAATGTACATCATTTACATGGGGTGATGCATTATAGGCTCTGACCCTGGTCCACTACTGTATTCCATGCTAACCCAGTCACAACACACCCAACACACACACATACACACACATTTACACATCAAATCAAAGTTTATTTGTCACGTGCGCCAAATACAACAGGCATAGACCTTACAGTGAAATGCTTACTTACAGACTCTAACCAATAGTGCAAAAAAGGTATTAGGTGAACAATAGGTAAGTAAAGAAATAAAACAACAGTAAAAGACAGGCTATATACAGTAGCAAGGCTATATACAGTAGCGAGGCTATATACAGTAGCAAGGCTATATACAGTAGCGAGGCTATATACAGTAGCGAGGCTATATACAGTAGCGAGGCTATATACAGTAGCGAGGCTATATACAGTAGCGAGGCTATAACAGTAGCGAGGCTATATACAGTAGCGAGGCTATAAAAGTAGCGAGGCTATATACAGTAGCGAGGCTATAAAAGTAGCGAGGCTATATACAGTAGCGAGGCTATAAAAGTAGCGAGGCTATATACAGTAGCGAGGCTATAAAAGTAGCGACGCTATATACAGTAGCGAGGGTATAAAAGTAGCGAGGCTTTATACAGTAGCGAGGCTATAAAAGTAGCGAGGCTATATACAGTAGCGAGGCTATAAAAGTAGCGAGGCTATAAAAGTAGCGAGGCTATATACAGTAGCGAGGGTATAAAAGTAGCGAGGCTATATACAGTAGCGAGACTATATACAGTAGCGAGGGTATAAAAGTAGCGAGGCTATATAAAGTAGCGAGGCTATATACAGTAGCGAGGGTATAAAAGTAGCGAGGCTATATACAGTAGCGAGGCTATAAAAGTAGCGAGGCTATATACAGTAGCGAGGGTATAAAAGTAGCGAGGGGAATAGGCTTTGTCGTGCCCTCTTCACGACTGTCTTGGTGTGTTTGGAACATTGTAGTTTGTTGGTGATGTGGACACCGTGGACACACTTGAAGCTCTCAACCTGCTCCACTACAGCCTCATGAATGGGGGCATGCTCGGTCCTTCTTTTCGTGTAGTCCACATTCATCTCCTTAGTCTTGGTTACGTTGAGGGATAGGTTGTTATTCTGGCAACACCCGGCCAGGTCTCTGACCTCCTCCCTATAGGCTGTCTCGCCGTTGTCGGTGATCAGGCCTACCACTGTTGTGTCGTCTGCAAACTTAATGATGCCTGGAGTCGTGCCTGGCCATGCAGTCGTGGGTGAACAGGGAGTACAGGAGGGGGCTGAGCACGCAGCCTGAGTGTAAGTTTGTGCAGAAGCATTTATGGATGGTAGGAAACATTGCTGGGCTGACAGCAGAGTGCCATGTCAACAGAGAGCTAGGTGGGGTCCAGCCCTACTGCTGCTCTAGGCCTTAGTGTTAACACTATCCTCCATTAACTGTCCTCTGTTTATCAGACCGGCTGGCTGGCTGCATTACGGCTCTTGTCCCATTTTGCTGCTATAGGCTATTGCTGCTGCAGGTGTACAG
Organism: Oncorhynchus gorbuscha; assembly: GCF_021184085.1. Lineage (NCBI taxonomy): Eukaryota > Metazoa > Chordata > Actinopteri > Salmoniformes > Salmonidae > Oncorhynchus > Oncorhynchus gorbuscha. The sequence goes on along the minus strand of NC_060183.1, from coordinate 65,509,609 downwards.
TAATCTGGGAAGCTAATTGTCAGTACCCGGTTACGAACCCGGGTCTCCGGAGTGAGAAACAGTCACTTAACCAACTGAGCCACGAATAGTCGGCAGAACCCAGAAGATGAGGCAGACACAGCAGTACTTGAGACGGTGTATTTAATGAAGTAAAAAGTGAAGTTCTTCAGGAAAACATGTAACTCCACAACCTCAAAAGGAATCCTACAAGAACAAAGGTAATCCTCCAAGACAAAAAAGGTAAATCCACAAGGTGGAAGGTAAAGCACAAAAAGCCTCAAAAGATACTCAAAAAACAAACAAACAAGAAAAAAAACAGAATTCCACAAGAGAGTCCACCGGGATCAACAAGAGTTCACAGAGTACTAGGGCTGGGTGCTAACATACAAACACAGAGCAAAGAACAGAGGAAAACAAAGGGTTTAAATACAATCAGGGGAAACGAGGCACAGGTGCAAATAATAATGGGGATCAAGGGAAAACAAAAGGTCAAAAGGCACAATGGGGGCATCTAGTGACCAAAAACCGGAACAACCCTGGCCAAATCCTGACACTAATCACATGACTAGGGACAGCCAATGAATGTGACCAGTGGTTAAATAAGGTAAGGTAATAAGGAGCTTTAGGGTGGACTGTTAGTTGTCTGTGTTATTTAGCTCTGCACTACTTTACCCACACATCATATTTACAGTTGGTTGGTTATCAGTGTATCTGCAGTCCCTGGTGGAGTGCTAAGTCAGTCAGCGTGGTGTTACACCCTTAAGTGCCCTGACACCTCTGTGGCTGAGTGATTTGGGTTCCTACCAGATCCTCAGTCTGATAGGCTATCTGACGGAGTTTACTACAACATAGAAACAGGATGCAGACAGGCCCTGGGCGGGCCGGGGTTCAGAAGCTCTTAGAGTCCATTACTGCTCTCTCTCCTGTCCCTGGGCCCCATTCTAACCAGGTTTCCATCAGCCCAGCCGTGCTCGGGCTGGATAGAGTGACTGTATCCCAGACGATGAGCAGGGCCTGGCCAGATCGGTGGAAAGACTCCCTGCTAAGTGAATTGGATTCTGAGAAGAGAAAAGGCAGACATTCAGGCTGGTCGATAAGACTGGGAAGCTAAGCAGAGCTTTTTCCATATCGCCCAGCTCAAGTTTTATATATGTCCTCTCTCTGTACGTCAGAGGAGAATATTCTTTCTGGGAGAAATAAGGCCTATCTGTTCTATTCCTGCTCTGCCTCTAAAATATTTACATGGAAAGAATAGAACTCAGAGGACTGGAGACAGAGGGAGGAGGAGAGACGCCCCACCCTGCCCATTGAAGAAGGGATGGGAAGGAGAGGGTGACAACAGGAGAGAAAGAGTGATGGGAGGCAAAGACCAGTGTTAATGACAAAGATAATTCCGTTTGCATCAAGTATAGCCCCCATCCACAAGTTAACATGGAGAGAGAGAGAGAGAGAGAGAGAGAGAGAGAGAGAGAGAGAGAGAGAGAGAGAGAGAGAGAGAGAGAGAGAGAGAGCATGCAAATTAAGACGTTAGCTGAGAATAGATGGTGTTGGGGGATGGAGAGGAGGAGAGGAGCGGATTATTGTAAAGCTAGTTGTTATCTGTGAATGATCTGAGGTATGACAAGACACACACACACACACACACACACACACACACACACACACACACACACACACACACACACACACACACACACACACACACACACACACACACACACACACACACACACACACACACACACACACACACACACACACACATACAGATCACAGGGGATCAACTCTGATGCAGGAGCTATAAGCATCACTTCACAGAATGCATTTTATTTGACATGCATCTTTACAGCTTCTTTCATAGCACTATTACAGTTAGGTAGAGGCGCCTATCATATAAAATACACATATACTGCTACGCAATACAGACATGTCACATTGCTATTCAAATATTCACTGTCACTCTCATTTTCCCACTGACACTGGTAGATGGAGTGATGGATGCGGAGGGAGGAAGTGACAGAAAGATGGATGTGTGTTGGTTGCCATGTTAATTCCACTTTAATTAAGTGTTTTGGGAGTACATTGAAAGTGTCTGGAGGCTGGGACTCCACCCTGGAGTAGAAGGGTTCTCCCTGGGGGAGAGACAGACAGGAGAAGG
>NC_060183.1:65482451-65502451 GCF_021184085.1 Oncorhynchus gorbuscha | reverse complement strand
CATAGAAGACACTCTTCTCATAGAAGACACTACCCATAGAAGACACTCTACCCATAGAAGACACTCTTCTCATAGAAGACACTACCCATAGAAGACAGTCTTCTCATAGAAGACACTACCCATAGAAGACACTCTACCCATAGAAGACACTCTTCTCATAGAAGACATAGAAGACTCTTCTCTACCCATAGAAGACACTCTACCCATAGAAGACACTCTACCCATAGAAGACACTCTACCCATAGAAGACACTCTACCCATAGAAGACACTCTACCCATAGAAGACATTCTTCCCATAGAAGACACTCTACCCATAGAAGACACTCTACCCATAGAAGACACTCTACCCATAGAAGACACTCTACCCATAGAAGACACTCTACCCATAGAAGACACTCTACACATAGAAGACAGGTGGCAGTAGAAAGCACCCTCTCAGACAGACAAAGTGGGGTGGTATCAAACACATTGCCAACTGCAGAAACCTCTTTATTTGTTTACCATTCGTCTGAATCTGAAAGATGGGTGAAATATCTTTAAGGTTTAAGTCTCTCTTTATTTGAGCTGAATGTACTGAGAGTGAGCACTCAAAGAGCATTGTACTCAGCTATCTGGTATACACGTCGAGAGAGAGAGAGAGAGAGAGAGAGAGAGAGAGAGAGAGAGAGAGAGAGAGAGAGAGAGAGAGAGAGAGAGAGAGAGAGAGAGAGAGAGAGAGAGAGTTGGATGAACTAGACTCAGTGTAGAGCCTTGTTTTTGCATAAGCTGATTTTATGTGAGTGAATGAATCCCTTATGGGATTTTTTTATTTCTATTTAACCTTTATTTAACTAGGCAAGTCAGTTAAGAACAAATTCCTATTTAACATGACGGCCTAGGAACAGTGGGTTAACTGCCTTGCTAGATCTGGGATTCGATCTAGCAACCTTTCGGTTACAGGGCCAACTCTCTAACAGGCCCAACTCTCTAACAGGCCCAACTCTCTAACCGGCCCAACTCTCTAACCGGCCCAACTCTCTAACAGGCCCAACTCTCTAACCATCATTCTCAATGATGACATGTCTGGTGAGTATGCAGGCCATGGAATTGTGTACATCGGGCCATGCATTATCATGCTGAAATATGAGGTGATGGCGGCGGATGAATGGCATGACAAATTCCCTAAAACAATGTTGGAGGCGGCTTATAGTAGAGAAATTAACATTCAATTCTTTGGCAACATTCTCTGGTGGACATTCCTGCAGTCAGCATGGCAACAGCATGCTCCCTCAAAACTGCACATTTTAGAGTGGCCTTTTATTCTCCCCTGCACAAGGTGCACCTGTCTAATGATCATGCGGTTTAATCAGCTTCTTTAAATGCCACACCTGTCAGGTGGATGGATTATCTTGGCAAAGGAGAAGTTCTTACTAACAGAGATGTAAACAAATTTGTGCACAACATTTGAGAGAAATAAGCTTTTTGTGTCTATGGAACATTTCTGGGATCTTTTATTTCAGCTCATATTCCAGGCTTTATTTAAATATTCTGCAAAAAGAAATACATGTTCAAAATGGACAAAAAAAACAATTTCAGTTTCTCGTCATCACTCAGCCACATAATGCCAGGGAATATCTGGTGTGCTTTCTGGAATAAGAGCACGTGTATATCGTGGTAGAAAGGGAAATAGAGGATAAAATGAGTTTCTTTCTCTATTTCTTCAAGGTCACAATAGTTACATAGTGTTTCCTCTTCCATTTCACCACAATACCGATCTGTTTCAATATGCAGAGGCAATATCCCTGATCTTACCTGTTTCAATACGCAGAGGCAATATCCCTGATCTTACCTGTTTCAATACGCAGAGGCAATATCCCTGATCTTACCTGTTTCAATACGCAGAGGCAATATCCCTGATCTTACCTGTTTCAATACGCAGAGGCAATATCCCTGATCTTACCTGTTTCAATACGCAGAGGCAATATCCCTGATCTTACCTGTTTCAATACGCAGAGGCAATATCCCTGATCTTAACTGTTTCAGTACGCAGAGGCAATATCCTTGATCTTACCTGTTTCAGTACGCAGAGGCAATATCCTTGATCTTACCTGTTTCTGTACGCAGAGGCAATATCCTTGATCTTACCTGTTTCTGTACGCAGAGGCAATATCCTTGATCTTACCTGTTTCTGTATGCAGAGGCAATATCCTTGATCTTACCTGTTTCAGTACGCAGAGGCAATATCCTTGATCTTACCTGTTTCTGTACGCAGAGGCAATATCCTTGATCTTACCTGTTTCTGTACGCAGAGGCAATATCCTTGATCTTACCTGTTTCAATACGCAGAGGCAATATCCTTGATCTTACCTGTTTCAATACGCAGAGGCAATATCCTTGATCTTACCTGTTTCTGTACGCAGAGGCAATATCCTTGATCTTACCTGTGCACATATCAATCTTTTGCTTTTAGGTAGGTTGTACATAATATATCTCTCACACACATTCACCCTTAACAAAAGGTTCTCAATTTGGGAGTTTTGATGAATCTCCTCCACCCATTTTTTCCATATTTCATTATCAGTTGTTTTTGTCCAATAGTGTCCATGTCGAAATGAATTTGGTTTTCGTAAAATCACAGTCAGACTGTTGAAAAGGCAGTTGCCCAGGCTCCCCCTATGGATAGATCCCATTGAAAAACAGTGCTGGCTACTCTGGCAATTCGCATATCCAACTTTCTAGTCCAGTCTCACCATACAAGCCTTTTCCATCTCACCTCACATGGTTCCCAGCCCATGTACCCAGGTATTGCCAGTATAGGTACAAACTTGTGGATATCTAAAAAGTAACGTACCTGTTATTGACATGTTTGTATTTGACCTCTTAGCACCCCACACTCCTGCTGAATTGTCCAGAACAGGACACTGTCTGATACAGTTAGGAATACATAGCGTAACCAATATTTTGAGTGGTTTTGTTTTTCCTAGAACTCCCCCAAGAGCTCTACTTGTTGAGTCGGCCAGGATGTTCCGTATAGAAAGGTCATAAAAAAGACCCAAATATTTATAACTGCTAGTAAACTCAAGAATGTCTTCACCAAAACAAAACTTCTCTCTCTTAGTACCTGTGTGTGTGTGTGCGCCATATTCTCAGTGTAACAGCACAAATTACTGAGCTCCGTAAAACAATGCAAGCATTAAACAATTGGCCCTATCACAATGAGCCTACAGTTCCTCATCCAACAATTTGCATATATAGTGTTTTTTCTTCGATAAACAAACAGTCTGCCAAACAATTCAGGAAAATGTACATTCTCCTTCTGACAACAGAAGACAAGAAATGAGTTGTGTCTCCTGTGAATGACAATGCTTTTCTTTAGAACATTTAACTCTGTGTTACAGTAGATAGAAAATAGGATCAAACAGAATGTAGTGGGAGAGGTAGAGAGAGAGTCTGTTTTAGGGAATAACAGTATCAGAGATAAGGAAAGAGAGATTGCTCTGAGTGAAAGGGTCTGACAACACGCTAGCTGAATGTGATGGCGAACGTGTGAGTGAAAGGGTCTGACAACACGCTAGCAGCTGAATGTGATGGCGAACGTGTGAGTGAAAGGGTCTGACAACACGCTAGCTGAATGTGATGGCGAACGTGTGAGTGAAAGGGTCTGACAACACGCTAGCTGAATGTGATGGTGAACGTGTGAGTGAAAGGGTCTGACAACACGCTAGCTGACTGTGATGGCGAACGTGTGAGTGAAAGGGTCTGACAACACGCTAGCTGAATGTGATGGTGAACGTGTGAGTGAAAGGGTCTGACAACACGCTAGCTGACTGTGATGGCGAACGTGTGAGTGAAAGGGTCTGACAACACGCTAGCTGAATGTGATGGCGAACGTGTGAGTGAAAGGGTCTGACAACACGCTAGCTGACTGTGATGGCGAACGTGTGAGTGAAAGGGTCTGACAACACGCTAGCTGAATGTGATGGCGAACGTGTGAGTGAAAGGGTCTGACAACACGCTAGCTGAATGTGATGGCGAACGTGTGAGTGAAAGGGTCTGACAAAAAGCTAGCTGAATGTGATGGCGAACGTGTGAGTGAAAGTGTTTTTAAGTATGTGTTGATTTGAGAAAATGAACAGTACATGTAGTGTTGAGCCGAGGACTGATGGAGCATCCCATGTCTCTCCCTTTTCTTACACATCTCGCTCTCTCTTTCTGTCTCACACACACACCTATCCCCCTGCGAGTTAACTAACTCACCCTCTCCCCATCCCGCTTTCTCCAGTTCTAATCTGATGCCGAGGCTGAAGGAGTCTCGCAGCCACGAGTCGTTGCTCAGCCCCAGTAGTGCTGTGGAGGCCGTGGACCTCAGCATGGAGGACGAGGTGCTCATCAAACCTGTTCACAGCTCCATCCTCGGACAGGACTACTGCTTCCAGGTGAGGAGGAGCACAGACATAGAAGGGCACACACACACACACACACACACACACACACACACACACACACACACACACACACACACACACACACACACACACACACACACACACACACACACACACACACACACACACACACACACACACACACACACACACAGACAAACACACACTCAGACAGACACACACACACAGACACACAGACACACACACACACAGACAAACACACACACAGACAAACACACACACAGACACACAGACACACACACAGACAAACACACACACAGACAGACACACACACACACAGACACACACAGACACACACACAGACAAACACACACAGAGACAGACACACACACACACACACAGACACACACAGACACACACAGACACACACACACACAGACACACACACAGACAAACACACACACAGACAGACACACACACACACACACACACACACAGACACACACACACACAGACACACACAGACACACACACACACACACACACACAGACACACACAGACACACAGACACACACAGACACACACACACACAGACACACACACAGACAGACACACACACACACAGATGTACATTAAAGAGATACTTCAATCATATGCTACCGTACCTGTAGACTTCTAGTCATTGCGCTAAGACTAGTTAGCATCGCAAAACTACCTCTAACTTCCTTCATACTACACACAGAGACATACAAATAGTATCCATGAGTTTATCTGACTCTGGGAAAGTATACAATTGCAAAACTCTCACAGTATCCTTTTAAGCGCGCGGACAAACACGCAAGCGAACGCACACACACAAGCAAACACACACACAGGCACTCAACAGCATCTAGGCCAACTACTATGTTTACAGTTTTACATTCAGCAGACTGGCTTGCCTGGTTAAATAAAGGTACAATTTTGATTTTCAACAATTATCCAGAGCGACTTACAGAAGCAGTTAGGGTAAAGTATCTAGCTCAGGGCACATCGACAGACATTCACTTCAACATTCACCCACACAAGACACCTGGCAAGGCCCTCTTTATTAAGAGCACCCTCTCACATACACACACACCACAGGAGCACTGCCTTGAGGTGAGCAGCAGTAACCATACACACACACAGCAGGACCCTGGCTCTCAAACAAGCCCTGCTGGCAGTAGACACGTTGCTGAGAAGAGAGTGACTAAGCACTCTTTGAGCTCTTTCTGTGAGCAGGTTGAGAGGAAAAATAACCAGCCACTCTCTACCATGGACTGAAGAGACTTTCACTTATCGCTATCACTCTCATCGCACGACTCTCTCTTTCTCTTGCTCTCATATCCTCTCTCTTGTATCCATCTGTCTTCCTCTCTTTTTATTTATTTATCTCTCTCTCATGTCCAACCACTACCGAGTGCTTTACCCAATTGCATTATTCAATGATTCCTCATTCAGCTCCATCAACCCTATGTCAGACACCTTATTACTCAAAACAATGATTGTGTGTGTAGTCTAATATTCATATATCAAGATACATTGATTGTACGATAGTAGTGTGTTTCCTCTTTTTAGTCTGTGTATATCTTGTATCCTGCATCGGTTGGACAGAGGGACAGTGGTCACCGTGTTGTGTTTCTCTGGGTTTCAGGTCACCACCTCAACAGGAAGTAAATGTTTCTCCTGTCGATCTTCATCAGAGAGGGACAAGTGGATGGAGAACCTGAGGAGAGCCGTCCACCCCAACAAGGTGAGACCAGGGGTCTGAGGTCTAATGGTACAGAACGTTGCCAATAGAAATTCAACGATCAGTGTATTGGATTGATTCCAATCTTCTTGTTCAAGTACAAAGACAGAAACAGAGGCCTTCTGGATTCCAATTCCATCACTCATCTTAACTCAACAAGGGGCCCAGGGAAGATAGCAAGTGACCTGATTGGAAAAGAGCAGTTGAGTCAGACACTTAGACAGACGGAGAGTTAAATCATCCACACTGTCTGGTATTGTACTGTACATCTGCAGTGGTAGCACCTCTAGAGAGCCAGAGACACAGAGCCGTGGGAGAACACAGTCAGAACAGTCACCAGACTTCCAAACAGAGGACCCAACACTTTTCCTTTAATCACAACAGTGCAGCAAGATGGCAGGCGAGCGGCTAACATATGGCTCCCTGCGTCAAGCCAAGAAATAATGCAAATCTGACAGCGCTCTCCCGCCAACTCCATTATTATTTAACAAACTACTTTTTAATTTGAACTTTAAAGAAGTTTACCCAAAATCCAGAAACTCCCAAGTGATTCCATATATTGAAACTAGTTCAGTGGAGTTTTCCCTCTCCCCTTCTTTCTCCCTGTAGTGCTGTACTGGAACATCGGCAAAAACAGGTCAGGTGACTCCTGACGTCCTGGATGGAGGCCTCTCTCTGCTCCGTTGCCAATGAATTCATGATTCAGATAATCGGCGAAGTGTGGATAAATTCGTTATTTTATTATTCGATTTTTGTCAGAAGTACTATCAGTTTTAAGTCACGAAATGTGTACTTTTCAACCTAAAATATAAGCAATTATTTTATGTAGCTGACTGCCATAGTAACGGAGATGGGTAACAACAGCGCATTTGCCCCCTCGTGGGGAAGACCCTCCTACGTAGAATTTTCACGATATGTTATAAGGAGCTTGATGTCACTGATTTTCTTGGGGGGGAGGGCTGGTACAATAATTACATATAGCAATTATACACTGGAATGGTGGATGTGCAGAAGACGAATGTGCAAGTAGAGATACTGGGGTGCAAAGGAGCAAGATTAATAAATGAATACAGTATGGGGATCAGGTAGTTGGATGGGCTGTTTACAGATTTTTTGAACCTTTATTTAACTAGGCAAGTCAGTTAAGAACAAATTCTTATTTTCAATGACAGCCTACGAACAGTGGGTTAACTGCCTGTTCAAGTGCAGAACGACAGATTTGTACCTTGTCAGTTCGGGGGTTTGAACTTGCAACCTTCCGGTTACTAGTCCAACGCTCTAACCACTAGGCTACCCTGCCGCCCCAATGATGGGCTATGTACAGGTACAGTGGTCTGTGAGCTGCTCTGTGAGCTGCTCTAACAGCTGGTGCTTAAAGTTCCAGTTGCAGTCAGTTCCAGTCATTGGCAGAAGAGAACTGGGAGGAAAGGCGGCCAAAGGAGGAATTGGCTTTGGGGGTGACCAGTGAGATATACCTGCTGGAGCGCGTACTATGAGTGGGTGCTGCTATGATTTGACACACTGAACTCTATCAGAGAAGTAGTTGGTGAAACAGACGAGGCAGTCATTTGAGAAACCAAGGCTGTTGAGTCTGCCAATAAGAATGTTGTGATTGACAGAGTCAAAAGCCTTGGCCAGGTCGATGAATTCGGCAGCACAGTAATGTCTCTTATCGATGGCGGTTATGATATCGTTTAGGACCTTGAGCGTGGCTGAGGTGCAACCATGGCCAGCTCTGAAACCGGATTGCATAGCAGAGAAGGTACGGTGGGGTATAGGTCTGTAGCAGTTAGGGTCTAGAGTGTCTCCCCCTTTGAAGAGGGGGATGACCGTGGCAGCTTTCCAATCTTTGGGAATCTCAGACGATACGAAAGAGAGGTTGAACAGGCTAGTAATAGGGGTTGCAACAATTTTGGCAGATCATTTTAAAAAGTGAGTCTCCAGATTGTCTAACCCGGCTGATTTGTAGGGGTACAGATTTTGCAGCTCTTTCAGGACATTAGCTATCTGTATTTTGATGAAGGAGAAATGGGGAGGCTTGGGCGAGTTGCTGTGGGGAGTGCAGGGCTGTTGACTGGGGTAGAGGTAGCCAGGTGGAAAGCATGGCCAGCCGTAGAAAATTGAAATTCTCAATTATAGTGGATTTATCGGTGGTGACAGTGTTTCCTAGCCTCAGTGCTCCATGGACTTTACAGTGTCCCAGAACTTTTTTGAGTTTGTGCTACAGGATGCAAATTTAGCTTTCCTAACTGCCTGTGTATATTGGTTCCTAACTTCCCTGAAAAGTTGCATATCACGGGAGCTATTCGATGCTAATGCAGAACGCCACAAGATGTTTTTGTGCTGGTCAAGGGCAGTCAGGTCTGGAGAGAACCAAGGGCTATATCTGTTCCTGGTTCAACATTATTTGAAAGGGGCATACTCATTTCAGATGTGAGGAAGGCACTTTTAAAGAATGACCAGGCATACTCTACTGACGGGATGAGGTCAATATCCTTCCAGGATACCCGTGCCAGGTCGATTTAGAAAGGCCTGCTCGCTGAAGTGTTTTAGAGAGCGTTTGACAGTGATGAGGGGTGGTCGTTTTACCGCAGGCAATTTAAAAATATATATATTTTTATTTATTTATTTAACCTTTATTTAACCAGGTAGGCTAGTTGAGAACAAGTTCTCATTTGCAACTGCGACCTGGCCAAGATAAAGCATAGCAGTGTGAACAGACAACACAGAGTTACACATGGAGTAAACAATTAACAAGTCAATAACACAGTAGAAAAAAGGGGAGTCTATATATATACAATGTGTGCAAAAGGCATGAGGAGTTAATAATTACAATTTTGCAGATTAACACTGGAGTGATAAATGATCAGATGGTAATGTACAGGTAGAGATATTGGTGTGCAAAAGAGAATAAAAGTAAATAAATAAAAACAGTGTGGGGATGAGGTAGGTGAAAGTGGGTGGGCTATTTACCAATAGACTATGTACAGCTGCAGCGATCGGTTAGCTGCTCAGATAGCTGATGTTTGAAGTTGGTGAGGGAGATAAAAGTCTCCAACTTCAGCGATTTTTGCAATTCGTTCCAGTCACAGGCAGGAGAGTACTGGAACGAAAGGCTGCCAAATGAGGTGTTGGCTTTAGGCATGATCAGTGAGATACACCTGCTGGAGCAAGTGCTACGGCTGGGTGTTGCCATCGTTACCAGTGAACTGAGATAAGGCGGAGCTTTACCTAGCATGGACTTGTAGATGACCTGGAGCCAGTGGGTCTGGCGACGAATATGTAGCGAGGGCCAGCCGACTAGAGCATACAAGTCGCAGTGGTGGGTGGTATAAGGTGCTTTAGTGACAAAACGGACGGCACTGTGATAAACTGCATCCAGTTTGCTGAGTAGAGTGTTGGAAGCAATTTTGTAGATGACATCACCGAAGTCGAGGATCGGTAGGATAGTCAGTTTTACTAGGGTAAGCTTGGCGGTGTGAGTGGAGGAGGCTTTGTTGAGGAATAGAAAGCCGAATCTTGATTTGATTTTCGATTGGAGATGTTTGATATGAGTCTGGAAGGAGAGTTGGCAGTCTAGCCAGACACCTAGGTACTTATAGATGTCCACATATTCAAGGTCGGAACCATCCAGGGTGGTGATGCTAGTCGGGCATGCGGGTGCAGGCAGCGATCGGTTGAAAAGCATGCATTTGGTTTTACTAGCGTTTAAGAGCAGTTGGTGGCCACGGAAGGAATGTTGTATGGCATTGAAGCTCGTTTGGAGGTTAGATAGCAGAGTGTCCAATGACGGGCCGAAAGTATATAGAATGGTGTCGTCTGCGTAGAGGTGGATCAGAGAATCGCCCGCAGCAAGACCAACATCATTGATATATACAGAGAAAAGAGTCGGCCCGAGAATTGAACCCTGTGGCACCCCCATAGAGACTGCCAGAGGACCGGACAGCATGCCCTCCGATTTGACACACTGAACTCTGTCTGCAAAGTAATTGGTGAAACAGGCAAGGCAGTCATCCGAAAAACCGAGGCTACTGAGTCTGCCGATAAGAATATGGTCATTGACAGAGTCGAAGGCCTTGGCAAGGTCGATGAAGACGGCTGCACAGTACTATCTTTTATCGATGGCGGTTATGATATCGTTTAGTACGTTGAGTGTGGCTGAGGTGCACCCGTGACTGGCTCGGAAACCAGATTGCACAGCGGAGAAGGTACGGTGGGATTCGAGATGGTCAGTGACCTGTTTGTTGACTTGGCTTTCGAAGAACTTAGATAGGCAGGGCAGGATGGATATAGGTCTGTAACAGTTTGGGTCCAGGGTGTCTCCCCCTTTGAAGAGGGGGATGACTGCGGCAGCTTTCCAATCCTTGGGGGATCTCAGACGATATGAAAGAGAGGTTGAACAGGCTGGTAATAGGGGTTGCGACAATGGCGGCGGATAGTTTCAGAAATAGAGGGTCCAGATTGTCAAGCCCAGCTGATTTATACGGGTCCAGGTTTTGCAGCTCTTTCAGAACATCTGCTATCTGGATTTGGGTAAAGGAGAACCTGGAGAGGCTTGGGCGAGGAGCTGCGGGGGGGGCGGAGCTGTTGGCCGAGGTTGGAGTAGCCAGGCGGAAGGCATGGCCAGCCGTTGAGAAATTCTTGTTGAAGTTTTCGATAATCATGGATTTATCGGTGGTGACTGTGTTCCCTAGCCTCAGTGCAGTGGGCAGCTGGGAGGAGGTGCTCTTGTTCTCCATCGACTTCACAGTGTCCCAGAACTTTTTGGAGTTGGAGCTACAGGATGCAAACTTCTGCCTGAAGAAGCTGGCCTTAGCTTTCCTGACTGACTGCGTGTATTGGTTCCTGACTTCCCTGAACAGTTGCATATCGCGGGGACTATTCGATGCTATTGCAGTCTGCCACAGGATGTTTTTGTGCTGGTCGAGGGCAGTCAGGTCTGGAGTGAACCAAGGGCTGTATCTGTTCTTAGTTGTTTGAACGGAGCATGCTTATCTAAAATGGTGAGGAAGTTTTAAAGAATGACCAGGCATCCTCAACTGACGGGATGAGGTCAATGTCCTTCCAGGATACCCGGGCCAGGTCGATTAGAAAGGCCTGCTCACAGAAGTGTTTTAGGGAGCGTTTGACAGTGATGAGGGGTGGTCGTTTGACTGCGGCTCCGTAGCGGATACAGGCAATGAGGCAGTGATCGCTGAGATCCTGGTTGAAGACAGCGGAGGTGTATTTGGAGGGCCAGTTGGTCAGGATGACGTCTATGAGGGTGCCCTTGCTTACAGAGTTAGGGTTGTACCTGGTGGGTTCCTTGATGATTTGTGTGAGATTGAGGGCATCTAGCTTAGATTGTAGGACTGCCAGGGTGTTAAGCATATTCCAGTTTAGGTCACCTAACAGAACAAACTCTGAAGCTAGATGGGGGGCGATCAATTCACAAATGGTGTCCAGGGCACAGCTGGGAGCTGAGGGGGGTCGGTAGCAGGCGGCAACAGTGAGAGACTTATTTCTGGAGAGAGTAATTTTCAAAATTAGTAGTTTGAACTGTTTGGGTATGGACCTGGAAAGTATGACATTACTTTGCAGGCTATCTCTGCAGTAGACTGCAACTCCTCCCCCTTTGGCAGTTCTACCTTGACGGAAGATGTTATAGTTGGGTATGGAAATCTCTGAATTTTTGGTGGCCTTCCTGAGCCAGGATTCAGACTCGGCAAGGACATCAGGGTTAGCAGAGTGTGCTAAAGCAGTGAGTAAAACAAACTTAGGGAGGAGGCTTCTGATGTTGACATGCATGAAACCAAGGCTTTTTCGATCACAGAAGTCAACAAATGAGGGTGCCTGGGGACATGCAGGGCCTGGGTTTACCTCCACATCACCCGCGGAACAGAGAAGGAGTAGTATGAGGGTGCGGCTAAAGGCTATCAAAACTGGTCGCCAAGAGTGTTGGGGACAGAGAATAAGAGGAGCAGGTTTCTGGGCATGGTTGAATATATTCAGGGCATAATGCGCAGACAGGGGTATGGTGGGGTGCGGGTACAGCGGAGGTAAGCCCAGGCACTGGGTGATGATGAGAGAGGTTGTATCTCTGGACATGCTGGTTGTAATGGGTGAGGTCACCGCATGTGTGGGAGGTGGGACAAAGGAGGTATCAGGGGTATGAAGAGTGGAACTAGGGGCTCCATTGTGAACTAAAACAATGATAACTAACCTGAGCAACAGTATACAAGGCATAATGACATTTGAGTGAGACATACAGCGAGGCATACAGTAATCACAGGTGTTGAATTGGGAAAGCTAGCTAAAACAGTAGGTGAGACAACAACAGCTAATCAGCTAGCACAACAACAGCAGGTAAAATGGCGTTGACTAGGCAACGGGGCCGACAGATAAAACAAACAAGCAGAATGGAGTACTGTGATTAATGGACAGTCCAGCGTGCATCAGCTATGTAGCCAAGTGATCAGTGTCCAGGGGGCAGCGGTGGATGGGGCAGGGAAGCTGGACTGGCGAGTGTTATCCAGGTTAAAAAACTAACAATGACTAAATAGCTTGTAGCTAGTTAGCTGGTTAGCTTCTGGAGGTTCTTCAGTGTGTTCTAAAAATTAAAAATCATAGAGATTCCGTATCACCTTGGGTGAGGCAGGTTTCCGGAAGGTATAAACAAATTAAAAATCGGAAAGAGATAGGAAGTACATATGGGTCCAGTGAGTGTTTGGGACGTGGCGATGCAGACGGTTAGCAGGCCTGTGCTAACAGTTAGCAGGCCGGGGTAAACAAGGTAGCAGTTAGCGGACCAGGGCTAAACAAGCTAGCAGTTAGCAGGCCGAATTAGCAATCAAGGAGATAGCAAGGGCTTGAGAGTTAGCCTTTGGTGGACGTCGCGATGGGGTGAGTCTGTTTATTCCTCTTCATGCGGTAACATCGATAGACCAGTCGTGGGCCCGGGTATTGTAGCCCAGGAGTATGCTACGGTGGTAAGCACAGGTGCTCTGGCCGGGCTAGCTTCAAGCTAAGTGGGTGGAAACGCTAGCCAGGAGTAATCATCCGGGGTTGCGGTTTAGCTAGATAGCTAGTTGTGAAGATCCAGCTGAAAAAAAAATTCCGTTTGCGGTGGGAATCCGGGGATAAAAATAGATAGGTCCGTTATGCTCTGGTTAGCGTCGCGTTGTTCGAACTTGCGAGAGTTTTCCGAGCTAAAGGTTAGCTAATGACCGGTTTGCTGAAGACCGCTAGCATAGCTGGTGGTTAGCTGGCTAGCTTCAGTTGAGGGGTTCCGGTTCCGAAGTAAATATAAATACTTTAGGAAAAAGTAGCTACATTGGGTGAGGCGGGTTGCAGGAGAGTATTTGGAAGCTTAGGTTTAGCAAAATGTTTTTAAAGATATGCGAAGAAAAATATGTAAAAACGAAAAAGAAACGATATATACAAGGGACACGATACGACAGGACGACTTACTGCTACGCCATCTTGGATCAAGGCAGTAATCGTTGAAATCTTTGTTGAAAACAACAGAGGTATATTTGTAGGGCAAGTTGATTAGGATGATATCTATGAGGGTGGAAAGCATGTCCCAGTTTAGGTCACCAAGCAGCTCGAGCTCAGAAGATAGATGGGGGGGCAATCAGTTCACATATGGTGTCCAGGGCACAGCTGGAAGCAGAGGGTGTTCTATAGCAAGCAGCAACAGTGAGAGACTTGTTTTTGGAAATCTGGATTTTTAAAAGTAGAAGCTTGAATTGTTTGGGTACAGACCTGGATAGTAAGACAGAACTCTGCAGGCTATCTCTGCAGTAGATTGCAACACCGCCCCCTTTGGCAGTTCTATCTTGTCAGAAAATGTTATAGTTCGGAAATTTCAGGGTTTTTGGTGGTCTTCCTGAGTCAGGATTCAGACATGGCTAGGACATCCGGGTTGGCAGAGTGTGTTAGGGCAGTGAATAAAACAAACTTAGGGAGGAGGCTTCTAATGTTAACATGCATGAAACCAAGGCTTTTACGGTTACAGAAGTCAACAAATGATAGCACCTGGGGAATGGGAGTGAAGGTAGGCATTGCAGGGCCTGGATTAACCTCCACAACACCAGAGGAACAGAGGAGGAGTAGGATCAGGGTACGGCTAAAGTAACTGGTCATTTAGTACATTCAGAACAGAGAGTAAAAGGAGCAGATTTCTGGGCATGGTAGAATAGGTTCAAGGCATAATGTACAGACAAAGGTATGGTAGGATGTGAATACAGGCAGGTTAAACATATGCATGGAGTGACGATGAAAGAGATACTGTCTCTAGAAATATAATTTAAACCAGGTGATGTCACCGCATGTGTGGTAGGTGGAACTAAAGTGTTTAAAAAGGTGTATTGAGCAGGGTTAGAGGCGCTAGAGTGAAATAAGGCAATAATTACTAACCAAAACAGCAATGGACAAGGCACATTGACGTTAGCGAGAGGCATGCTTAGCCGAGTGATCATATGAGTCCAGTGAGTGGCTTCAGGCAACTAGCGGGCCAGGGCTAGCAAGCTAGCAGAAGGGCCTTGGAGGGACGTCGCGACAGAAGAAAGTCTCGTACTGTGATGTCGGCAGACGGATCAGCAGGGCTCCGTGTGGTAAACCAGGCCAATTGGTAAAAAAGATATAGTGGCCAAAGAATTTGTCCAATGGGCTTCTTAAGCTAACAGTCCGATGTGCAAAACAGCAATGGACAAGGCATATTGACGTTAGCGAGAGGCATGCGTAGCCGAGTGATCATATGAGTCCAGTGAGTGGCTTCAGGCAGCTAGTGGGCTGCGGCTAGCAGGCTAGCGGATGGGCATTCAGGGGACGACGCGACGGTGGAGCCAGTTGAGAAAACCCCCTCACGCGAATCACGTCGGTGGTCCAGTCGTGATGGGTCGGCGGGGATCCAGGCCAGTTGGCAAAATAGGTATTGTAGTCCAAGGAGTGGCTGATGGACCTCTTTGGCTAGCCGGGAGATGTGCCTAGCAGATGGGCCTAGCAAGTCTAGCTCCAGGCTCATTGGTTCTTGCTTCGGGACAGAGACGTTATCCAGGAGTGGCCACTCGAATAGCAGCTAGCTAACTGCGATGATCCAGGTGAATATGGAGAAAAATAAGTCCGATTTGCTCTGGTTTGAGTCACGCTGTGCAGACTGGCGAGAGTTGTCCGTGCTAGAGGTAGCTGATGACCACTAGCAGTGGCTAGCTGACTACTAGTTAGCTGGCTAGCTCTGTTGGGGTTGCGGTTAAGAGGATGGATCAGCAGGGCTCCGTGTGGTAAACCAGGCTGAGAAGAAATTTAAGCTTTAAGCTAACAGTCCAATGTGCTCTAGAGAGCTAGCGGGCCGCAGCTAGCTAGTAGCCAGTTAGCTGGTAGCTAGCTTTTGATGGGGGTTCCGGTTCTTAAGTATAAAAATAGCAGATCCGTACCACATTGGGTGAGGCGAGTTGCAGGAGAGTATATTCAGTCCACATATGGAAAGTGATATTAAAATATATATGAAAATAACACAACAAATGAAAACTATGTTTACACGGAAGGGACAAGACAAAAACATACGTCCGACTGCTACGCCATCTTGGAATATTTTGTGTAACAAGCAATATTTGTGTGTGACTGTGGTCCAGCTACTACCTCGGCGGTGAACGGCGGTGGCCATCTGAAGATACATTTGCCTAAATTCTTCATCCAAATTTGTGGGGCTCAAATAAATATGGTTTCAACTACACCATCAGCGCTCCTTCAGTAGTTTTCTTCATCACCTGCGAGTATTTAGTCATCAGGCTTATTTGAAGGTTGTTGTTAACTTGGTACAACGAATATGTAAAGCTGTGTTCACATCTCTGCTGAAAAAAAGTTTTTACCCATCTCCCTGCTGTGGCAGTAGGCTACTGAAAATAATGTATCAAATAATTGCAAATGTTTTAGGTGGAAAAGAAGAGTCAGATTTCCTGACTCAAAACTGATAGTACTTTTGACAAAAAATAGCTAATTTGGCCGTACACTTTCAATAAAACAACACATTTTGCACACGGATTTCTGAATCATTAATTCACTGGCAACAGAGAAAAGTGAGGCCTGCATCCAGCAATGTTACATTTTTGAGGCTGTTTCAGTACAGCACTACAGGGAGAGGGAAAACTTCCCTGAACTAGTTTCAATGTATGGAATCACTTGGGAGTTTCTGGATTTTGGGTAAAAATCTCCTTTAGGAAAAAAGTTAGGCAATAACCTTGAAGTGTCTGGCAGGGATATGAATCTTTCCATCTCTGCCTTGCAAGTCTTTAATTATTTAGTGATTTTCCACAGATTAGATACAGTGTAGGTTTGCTTGTTTGTCCGTAAACATCGGCGCTTGAAGGGGAAAGGGAAAGGGGGGTAGTTGTCCAACTGAATGTATTCAACTGAAACCGCGTTTTTGAAATGAGAAAAGGGGGGGAAACTATTTGTAGTGAGTGTAAAATAACGTGCAATATCTAAAACAGTCTGGAAACCATTTGCTGAGTTCTATTCATGAGAATGTTATTGTATTACTGTTTCCATTAAATACATTTTGCATAGTGAACTGTATTTCTATGCAGAATCTACCTTTGAGTACCATTAACGTATGCATTTTAATCATCTATTTATTAGTGTGTAATGTCTTAATACCCATTATAAGGTATACTAACTCCATCCACTCTCCCTGCACTCCAATGAGTCTAGCTTTAATCAAGCACATCTCAAGTATTTTTTTATATTTTAGATATGTTGATGTCATTTTTCTATTTTGGAAGGCTCAGAATCTACCATGTTTACAGAGAGAAGCACCACATTCCCATATAATCTTTGGGTAGCACCAACATACCTGCATACTATTTGAGATATGTATTAGATCCAGGTCTGGCTACCATTGACCCTAACCTTTCCTCTTCTCTCTCTCAAGTATTTGAGTTACAGTCAGTATGTACTAAAGTCTAGACCCAGGTCTGGGATCCACCCTGTCCCTAACCCACCCCCCTTTCTCTATCCCCACACAGGACAACAGCCGTCGGGTGGAGAACATGCTGAAGCTGTGGATCATCGAAGCCAAGGACATTCCGGCCAAGAAGAAGTACTTCTGCGAGTTGTGTCTGGACGACACCCTGTATGCCCGCACCACCTGCAAGCTCAAGACCGACAACGTCTTCTGGGGCGAGCACTTTGAGTTCAACAACCTCCCGGCTGCCAAGAGCATCACGGTCCACCTCTACAAGGACTCGGACAAGAAAAAGAAAAAAGACAAGAACAATTACATCGGACTGGTCAACATCCCAGTCGCCGCGGTGACGGGAAGGCAGTTCATGGAGAAGTGGTACCCGGTAAGCACTCCGACGCCTAACAAGGGAAAGACGTCAGGGCCCATGATTCGGATCAAGGCCCGCTACCAGAGCATGAACATCCTGCCTATGGAGATGTATAAGGAGTTTGCAGAGTACACCACCAATAACTACATGTTGCTGTGCTCCGTGCTGGAGCCTGGCATCAGTGTGAAGAACAAGGAGGAGATGGCTTCTGCCCTGGTCCACATTCTACAGAGCACCGGCAAGGCCAAGGTAGGAACCCAGTGATCATAAAGATGACTCGTTCACAAACACATTTACTTTTGTTTTACAAATGTTTTGGTTCAATTTGCTCTCAATGTTTCCTGTCTAAGACTTTGCTCAAGGTAGTAACTGCAACAGGAGCGTTGACTAAGTAAGGTCAATGTCTGTCTTCCTCTGTGCAACACACAGCTATCAGAACTCAGCTTTTATTCTGTATTACAGTAGTATTCTATGTCACCGAGTTCAACCTGAAGGCAAGTCAACCTCAGGAATGTGGTCGAACCTGACTAAATGCTTTTTAAATATTTGACCTGGGCCAGCAGCTGTCTCAGCAGAGCCAGAGGCCAGAGAGGGTATTTCCTGTTTGTTTAACAGAATCTTCACTTTTTCCTTTTAACCGCTAGTGGAGCAGATGGGCTCATGTTAGTTTAACAGAGAAAGTATTAGATCCCAAACTGCTGTTAATCCACCCTCAGTTGTCCTTAGTTCATTTTCCTGCAGGGTTGTAAAGCTCAGAGATGTTTGTGATGGGTTGTAAAGCTCAGGGATGTTTGGGATGGGTTGTAAAGCTCAGAGATGTTTGTGATGGGTTGTAAAGCTAAAAGCTCAGAGATGTTTGGGATGGGTTGTAAAAGCTCAGGGATGTTTGGGATGGGTTGTAAAAGCTCAGGGATGTTTGTGATGATTCAACAGAACAAAAGAGAATTGGTGTTAGCTGTTGTGTTAGCAGGTCCAGATTAACCCACTGTGTTAGCATGGTGTTTTGAGCTTGTTTTGGGGGTCGGTTTGGGGTCGGTTCTGAGAGATGATCTCTCATCCAGGTAGCAGTCTACACTCTACCACACTATCACACCCACTCTCTCTCTCAAGCTATCAAATTGGCTACCTACTGCAATGCCTATTATTATACTGTATGCAACATTCATTGGCTGCTGCCTCGGTGAGAGGAGGTTTCTTTGCACTTTTCTCTTTATGTTATTTTCCAGTTGCCAAGGACAACTTGAGCGCAAGCCAGCCAGCAAGGACGCTCTTGACATTGTCTCCTGAACAGAGCTTTGAAGCTCCCTGACTTTCTCTCTCTGACTGACTTCATCAGACTGCCATGATGAACGATTAGTACTTAAGAGGTCCTGCTGAGAGCTGCAGTAGACTTTCACTGTCCCTGCACTGGGTTGGTCAGACAAACACGCTAGAAAGGCCCTGTCTGTCTCTGGAGAAATGGCCACACTGTTAATTAGACCTAATTCATTTCAGTGTCCCTGAAACGTGTTAAACCTTCATCTCTCCCGTACTTCCCTCTTTCATCTGCCTGTCTTCTCCCATGGAGATGGGTCGTAAAACGTTAATACCAGCAGAGAGAGACTGTTTCAAAGTTGATTTTCACCAGGGACGGCTTCATGGGACAATGTCCCCACAAATCTATATTTCCTCATTTCCTCTACAAACATTTATTACGAGCAGACTAATAATTGAAAAGCCAGTAAAACCTATTAAAGGGATAGCCAGAATCCAATGGATACATTTAGCCTGGACAGGAATATATTGACTGATTCATTTATTTACAGCTGTTGTCTTTTGGGGTGTTAGTTCGGGTGGCTTCAGCAAACTTCGTCAGACAAACAAACTACCCTTTGTCACATTCTGACCATAGTTCTGTTATTATATCTTTGTTTTAGTATGGTCAGGGCGTGAGTTGGGGTGGGCAGTCTATGTTTGGTTTTCTATGTTGGTTTTTGTGTTCGGCCTAGTATGGTTCTCAATCAGAGGCAGGTGTTGTTAGTTGTCTCTGATTGAGAATCATACTTAGGCAGCCTGGGTTTCACTTTTGGTTCGTGTGTGTTTGTTTCCGTGTGAGTGTTTGGGCCAAACGGTACTGATTCGGTTTTGTATATTTCACGTTTATTATTTTGTTCCAGTGTTCACTTGTGTTTTTGAATAAATCAATCTGGACACTTACCACGCTGCGTTTTGGTCCGATCCTTACTCCTCCTCAGACGGAGAGGAGGAAATCCGTTACACTCTTCTCCTGCTGAAGATTTCTCAAAACAGGAGAAATGACAGAAAACGTCTCTCTGGAGGGAGCTCTGTGTCCCTTATACTGCTTTGAACATTTCATGTGTACACACACACATCTTGGCTTTAGATTTCCCTGGAATCCTAGGCTACATTATGGATGGTGCACGACACATATTGTAGCCCACAGCACCACAACACACCCCAAATATTCCTAACTAATAGTCCTAAAAAACATTCCAGGGTACATCAGACCCAGACTTGATGAGGCTGGAATGCTT